>NC_053026.1:495448720-495573830 GCF_003073215.2 Triticum urartu | reverse complement strand
GAAATAAACTAGCATGGATGATACAATGAAAAAGTATGAGCACGACATCTAGCAATGAGTGTGTGAACATAAATGTAATGTCGGTGGGAAATACGTACTCCCCCAAGCTTAGGCTTTTGGCCTAAGTTGGTCTATGGCCACGGCTGGCCTGGCGGATATCCATAATAGTAGTTGGGGTACTGAGATGAAGAAGAGGAAGACTCCGATTGCCACTGGCTGACAATCATCTCCGGATCCCACTGGTAATTAGACTGTCGTGAAGGATCAACTTGTGGTTCCGGCTCTGGCTCCGGCTGGTGCAGGGTTCCGGTAGGCGTGAATAGCCTTCAACGGAACAAGGTACGTGCCTGAAGATAAATCAAACAAAGAAGGAGCAGGCAGGGTAATAGTCTCAGGATGATGTTTGTAAAGAACAATTGATATTTAAGCTCTCCTTCCCTATTCTTAACAATAAAATCATGTGCCACCATACTTTTATAATCTAATAAACACGAGGCAGCACTTTTTCTTCCTTCTCATAATGCCTAATAGGTATGTTAAAATGTGCAGCTAGGCGTGAAGCATAGATGCCTCCAAAGATGGGGCCCTTTGTACGGTTCAGACTTAACCGTTTGGCAATAATGCCGCCCATACTAACAGAGTTATCACCATATAAACCGTGGAGCAAAATAATAATATCAGGGATACTAAGGTTTCCACAGTTTCCGCGACCAATTAAGCAACGACTAGCAAATAATGCAAAATAACGTAAAACAGGAAAATGTATGCTAGTGATTCGTGCATCGGAAACCTTCCTTGTTTCCCCTACAGTGATAGTATCAATAAACCCCTCCACATCATCGCGATGTGGTTCTTCTGTCTTGCCCTCAAAAGGGACTAAACCGACAAAAATCATAAAGTGACATCTCCTTATGCTCATCATATAAATAAAACTCCACCGTAGGTGGTGAGCTCCTAGAATGGAAATGAAAGTTTTGCACAAAGATATTTGTGAGTAAGAGATACTGATCGCATTGGTCGTGGAGGAAAGCGGTAAGGCCTGCATTCTTAGCCAATTCATGAAAATCTTCATAAATCCCGGCTGCTCTCAAGAAATCCTCGGAAGGCCATTCACACGCCCGAACCTCCGCGGTGCGCGGAGATTATACTTAGGCTTCGGTGCCTTTTCCTTCGAGCTTTGGCTCGATGAGCCCCTCAAAAGTCTCCTCATCATTTTCTGAAAAATTCTGAAATTTTTAGTAACTTCAAAATAAAAGTAAACCAAACTCAATAATATTGATAGCAACTACTCCTACAAGTGCCTAGGGCCTATATCATGCATCAAAACTACTTTTGACCATATAAATTTGACATGCAAGCTCAAGAACAGGGTCACCTAAGCAGCAAAAATTTGCAATGAATAAAGCACTAGAACAAAAACTAATTGGACCAATGGAGGAGTCACATACCAAGGAACAATCTCCCCAAGCAGTTTTGTGAGAGGTGCTTTGAGCAAGGAGATCGAAAATGGCAGCAAAACGAGCTTGGACTCGGGTTTGAGCTGGTTATTCGTGTTTGGGAGGAAGAAGAGTGTATGGGTGAAAGGATAAGTGGAGGAGGGCCACCGTGGGCCCACGAGGCAGGGGGCGCGCCCAGGGGGTAGGGCGCGCCCTCCACCCTCGTGGGCAGGTGGTTGACCCCCCTGCTGTGTTCTCAGTGCCAAATATTCTCAAATATTCTAGAAAAAATCATATTTAAATTTCAGGGCATTTGGAGAACTTTTATTTTCGAGGTATTTTTATATTGCACGGATAATCAGATAACAGACAGAAAAATATTTATTTTTATTTTATTTAATATAAATAACAGAAAGTAAAAGTGGGGTACAGAAGGTTGTGCCTTCTAGTTTCATCCATCTCATGATCATCAAAAGGAATCCACTAACAAGGTTGATCAAGTCTTGTTAACGAACTCATTCCGAATAACATGGAACCGGAGAAATTTCGAATAACACTATGTTACCTCAACGGGGATATGCACATCCCCAATAATAAGAATATCATATTTCTTCTTGACAGTAGGAAGAGGAAATTCAAAACCTCCAAATATAATCGATGGAATTTTTCCAATAGAGTTGATACTATGAACTTGAGGTTGTTTCCTCGGAAAGTGTACCGTATGCTCATTACCATTAACATGAAAAGTGACATTGCCTTTAGTGCAATCAATAACAGCCCCTGTAGTATTCAAAAAGGGTCTTCCAAGAATAATAGACATACTATCGTCCTGGGAATATCAAGAATAACAAAGTCCGTTAAAATAGTAACGTTTGCAACTACAACAGGCACATCCTCACAAATACCGACAGGTATAGCAGTTGATTTATCAGCCATTTGCAAAGATATTTCAGTAGGTGTCAACTTATTCAAATCAAGTCTACGATATAAAGAGAGAGGCATAACACTAACACCGGCTCCAAGATCACATAAAGCAGTTTTAACATAGTTTCTTTTAATGGAGCATGGTATAGTGGGTACTCCTGGATCTCCAAGTTTCTTTGGTATTCCACCCTTAAAAGTATAATTAGCAAGCATGGTGGAAATTTCAGCTTCCGGTATCTTTCTTTTATTAGTAACAATATCTTTCATGTACTTAGCATAAGGATTCATTTTAAGCATATCAGTTAATCGCATACGCAAAAAGATAGGTCTAATCATTTCAGCAAAGCGCTCAAAATCCTCATCATCCTTTTTCTTGGATGGTTTGGGAGGAAAAGGCATGGGTTTCTGAACCCAAGGCTCTCTTTCTTTACCATGTTTCCTAGCAACAAAGTCTTTCTTATCATAACGTTGATTCTTTGATTGTGGGTTATCAAGATCAACAACAGGTTCAATTTCTATGTCATTATCATTACTAGGTTGAGCATCATCATGAACATTATTATTAACATTATCACTAGTTTCAGGTTCATTACCAGATTGAGTTTTAGCATCAGAAATAGAAATATCATTTGGATTCTCAGGTTTCAAAACAGGTTCACTAGAAGCATGCAAAGTCCTATCATTTTTCTTTTTCTTTTTTTAGAAGGACTAGGTGCATCTATATTATTTCTCTGAGAATCTTGCTCAATTCTCTTAGGGTGGCCTTCAGGATACAAAGGTTCCTGAGTCATTCTACCAGTTCTAGTAGCCACTCTAACAACATTATCATTATCTTTACTATTCAATTCATTGAGCAAATCATTTTGAGCTTTAAGTACTTGTTCTACTTGAGTGGTAACCATAGAAGCATGTTTACTAATAAGTTTAAGTTCACCTTTGACATTAGCCATATAATCACCCAAGTGTTCAAGCATATTTGAATTGTATTTCAATTGTCTACCAAAATAAGCATTAAAATCTTCTTGCTTAGCCATAAATTTATCAAACTCATCTAAGCATGGGCTAGCAAACTTAGTAAATGGGATTTCAGCTTTATCATATCTATAGAGAGAATTTACCTTTACTACCTGTGTCGGGTTATCAAGACCATGAGTTTCTTCAATAGGTAATGGATTAAGATTATATGTTTCTTCAACAGGCGGTAAATTAAGACCATGTATTTCTTCAATAGGAGGTAAATTCTTAACATCTTCAGCTTTAATACCTTTTCTTTCATAGATTTCTTTGCCTCTTGCATATCTTCAGGACTGAGAAATAGAATACCCCTCTTCTTCGGAGTTGGTTTAGGAATAGGCTCAGGAATTGGCTCCGGAGGTGTCCAATTATTTTCATTTGTCAACATATTATTCAATAGAATTTCAGCTTCATCCGGTGTTCTTTCCCTAAAAACAGAACCAGCACAACTATCCAGGTAATCTCTGGAGGCATCGGTTAGTCCATTATAAAAGATATCAAGTATTTCATTTTTCTTAAGAGGATGATCAGGCAAAGCATTAAGTAATTGGAGAAGCCTCCCCCAAGCTTGTGGGAGACTCTCTTCTTCAATTTGCACAAAATTATATATATCCCTTAAAGCAGCTTGTTTCTTATGAGCAGGGAAATATTTAGCAGAGAAGTAATAAATCATATCCTGGGGACTACGACACAACCAGGATCAAGAGAATTAAACCATATCTTAGCATCACCCTTTAATGAGAACGGAAATATTTTAAGGATATAAAAGTAACGAGTTCTCTCATCTTTAGTGAACAGGGTGGCTATATCATTTAATTTAGTAAGATGTGCCACAACAGTTTCAGATTCATAGCCATGAAAAGGATCAGATTCAACCAAAGTAATTATATCAGGATCAACAGAGAATTCATAATCCTTATCAGTAACAAAGATAGGTGAAGTAGCAAAAGCAGGGTCAGGTTTCATTCTAGCATTTTGAGATTGCTTACTCCATTTGGCTAATAATTTTTTAAGTTCAGTTCTATTTGTGCAAGCTAAAATGGCTAAATAAGCATCTTGATCAAATACATAACCCTTAGGAATAGCAAGTGGTTCTTCATCATCACTTTCATCAGTATCATTAGATTCGATATTTTCAATTTCTCTAGCCCTAGCAAGTTGTTCATCAAGAAAATCACTAAGTGGCATAGTAGTATCAGGAATAGAGGTAGTTTCATAATGAATATCATGCATAGCAGAAGTGGCATCATCAATAACATGCGACATATCAAAACGAATAGCAGAAGCAGGTGTAGGTGTCACAAACTTACTCATAACAGAAGGTGAATCAAGTGCAGAGCTAGATAGTAGTTCCTTACCTCCCCTCGTAGTTGAGGGATACATCTTGGTTTTTGGATCTCTCAAGTTCTTCATAATGATATGCAGATATATATCCCAAGTGACTTAAAGGATAGAGCTATGCTCCCCGGCAACGGCGCCAGAAAATAGTCTTGACAACCCACAAGTATAGGGGATCACAACAGTTTTCAAGGGTAGAGTATTCAACCCAAATTTATTGATTCGAGACAAGGGGAGCCAAAGAATATTTTCAAGTATTAGCAGCTGAGTTGACAATTCAACCACACCTGGAAACTTAATATCTGCAAAAAGGTGTTTAGTAGCAAACTAATATGATAGTAGTGATAATGGTAGCTAAAGGTAACAATAGTAAAAGCAATGTTTTGGTATTTTGTAGTGATGATAGCAATAGCAATGGAAAAGTAAATAAGCGAAGCACAATATATGGAAAGCTCATAGGCAATGGATCGGTGATGGAGAATTATGCCGGATGCGGTTCATCATGTAACAGTCATAACCTAGGGTGACACAGAACTAGCTCCAGTTCATTGATATAATGTAGGCATGTATTCCAAACATAGTCATACGTGCTTATGGAAAAGAACTTGCATGACATCTTTTGTCCTACCCTCCCGTGGCAGCGGGGTCCTTACGGAAACTAAGGGATATTAAGGCCTCCTTTTAATAGAGAACCGGAACAAAGCATTAACACATAGTGAATACATGAACTCCTCAAACTACGGTCATCACCGGTAAGTATCCCGATTATTGTCACTTCGGGGTTAACAGATCATAACACATAATAGGTGACTATAGACTAGCAAGATAGGATCAAGAACACTCATATATTGATGAAAACATAATAGGTTCAGATCTGAAATCATGGCACTCGGGCCCTAGTGACAAGCATTAAGCATAGCAAAGTCGTAGCAACATCAATCTCAAAACATAGTGGACACTAGGGATCAAACCCTAACAAAACTAACTCGATTACATGATAGATCCCATCCAACCCATCACCGTCCAGCAAGCCTACGATGGAATTACCCAGGCATGGCGGTGAGCATCATGAAATTAGTGATGGAGGATGGTTGATGATGACGATGGCGGCGGATTCCCCTCTCCGGAGCCCCGAACGGACTCCAGATCAGCCCTCCCGGCAGGTTTTAGGGCTTGGCGGCGGCTCCGTATCGTAAAACGCGATGATTTCTTCTCTCTTATTTTTTTCTCATCGAAACTCAATATATGGAGATGGAGCTGGAGTCGAAGACGCAATAGGCGGCCCACGAGGTAGGGGGCGCGCCCTAGGGGGGCAGGCGTGCCCCCACCCTTGTGGCAAGACAGTGGGCCCCTGGCCTTCATCTTTGGCAGGTATTTTTCTTATTTTCTGAAAAGTGTCTCCGTGAAGTTTCAGGTCATTCCGAGAATGTTTGCTCCTGCACATAAATAACACCATGGTAGTTCTGCTGAAAACAGCGTCAGTCTGGGTTAGTTCCATTCAAAACATGCAAGTTAGAGTCCTAAACAAGGGCAAAAGTGTTTGGAAAAGTAGATACGACAGAGACGTATCAGGGCCTTCCTTGCACTTATTTTATTGGCCCATCCAAATTGAAACATTTTTCTTCATTTTTTACATTGTCTGCTCGTGCGTTGGGACGAACAAAAGTAGCCTGGGCCAACCTGGACGACTCAAACTAGGTGCACACTTTCCATCCACCCAAGGCGGCCGCCCATACCAGCCCCTATGGTGGCATCACCCCTTTTTGCGTGCATGATTGGGGTAGTGAAAAATATTCCTGTGGCGATTTTGAGTTACCCACAGAATGGTTGAATTGCTTGTTTCTATGGACTGAGTTCACCAATAATGTGAAGGATACTAGTTTTTTCATACTATTGTAGATTGCTTAGATCTTGATATGCCAAAAGTAATCGCATGAAATATACAGTAAAAGCCAGTGTGATGTGTGTGGCTACAACTAGTCTGACTACACGTCCTCATATAAGATATCAAGGACGCACCATCTTACCAGATTAACCATTCGACTTACCAATGCAGTGTGGGAAGAAAGAAGTATTTGGACTGTGTATCCAAGCAATTGATGCCATGGACTATTTCGTACAACCTTGTAAGCGAAAAATAAGTTGCAGTGTGCCTGTACAAAGAACTAGCGTAAGTTCAGGTACCTGCTTCTCGGAATTTTAGTTAGCCACTTATTGCAAAATTGTTCAATTACGTTGCTTGGCTTAATTTTATTTGCTACTGATTACATAATGCCATAGCCTATTAATCCTATTATAGACTGCACCTATGTATGTGTTTGATACTTACTGTTAAGAATTACCTGTTTTCCTGAACTTAAATAGCTACTTGTTTGTTTAATTGCTTTGCTGCTGCAACAATGGGTTATAATAATGTTAATAACTACTTTTCAGCATCCAATTGAAACTCTTTAATTCTTTGTTTGTTTAACTGGTTTGCTATTATAACTCCCAGTTGAGATGTTTTGCTAACTTTAGCTTTTCTAAATCTAATCAGAACTTCAATGGCAAAGCAGGTTAGCCCAAGATCAAAGAGCAAGGTCCCCATGGACGTTGTATCATCCCACAGCAGTTGCACCGGCACAATCGTGCATTATGAGTTGCCAACTGCTGATGCTCTAGAGGCTAAACTAGTGGTAGAAAGAGATTCTGCTTCTGCACTTAGAGATGAAGTTGACATGTTGAGGAAGCAAACAGCACAATCACAAGCAGTAATCAAGACAACCATTAAATATTTGGTGGATTTCAAAACGAAGCAAGCTGAGACTGACCACATTGTTAAGTTCCTGAAGGAAAAAAGGAAATTAAATTCCCGCTTGGTAAATCATAGGTGAAATGTTCTTTCCATCGTTGAATAACCTTTCTGTTGTTTGTTCATGTAATCAATCAAACCATTTGTTTTAGATATCATGTAATAATTGTTTTTTGTTTTTTGTTTTTTGGTTTGTAATTTTATTTGAGCACAAGTCTGTATTAATTGATAAGACTCAGAGACATTTCATTTTGATTGTTGTGCCAGACCTACAAATTTGTCAATCGGGCTGAATGTGCATTCAGCAATAATAGTAGTATAGATAGACCATAAGTGGCATGCATCGGAAAGGGCCAAGATATTGTAGTAGCTTGGCTAAAAAAAGGATGTTGTTGTAGCAAAAAAAAGTACAGCGGCCTGGCTTATGTATGTTAGTTGATATTATTGGTCCATATACTCTATAAGTGTTTATATGTCTGTTAGTTCTGTACATTCTTGGTTGATTGACTCGGTATTTGAATCTTGATACATTGCTTGTGTACATATCTAAATGGGAGTACACATTATGCTGCGTGTGACATTTGAGGTGGACATGAAGTGTTCCAAATATTCCAATTCACCTTAAACTGGATTCCAGCTTCTGAATTTGAGTATCATCATTTGTAAACCATATTCATATATGACAGTGGAATACATTTTTGTCATCCTTTTGAAGATATACAAAAAACACATAGAATGATTTATAAAGATTCTTATAGGAATACAAAATGGATTCGAATTTAGTTGCCAGGGTAAACGTAGATGCTTATTGTCCCAAAATTCGAAAGAAGCGGCAAAAAGTCCACTCCCACGTCGGCTGCCCGAAGCCAAGTGTTTGGGAGATGGCAATTACTATCTACCCATTACACGGACAATCCATCGGCCCGATTTCCACTGCTCTAAATAGGGGTAGGTTAGTAACTTCAATTAGATGTGACACGACCGCCTCTAAGCCCATTCTGACACGGTGGGCACCAAACATGGGCGGCAAAACACATTTGATTCAAGCTCATCCGAAAGACCTCTGTTTCTCCCTCCATTTCCCCATTCATACACGGTGGGCGGCAGAAAAAACTCGACTCGGCCGAAATCGATGTAGGAAAATATTTTCAATAGGGGCATGTTTGTAACTTCACTCAGACGTGACACAACCGCCCTACTTGTCAGCCCCATTCAGACACCGTAGGCGCCAACCATCGGCGCCAACCACCCTCTCCTCGCCCGAAATCGCTCTGGGCAAATATTGGCGAGATGCGAGATTACCGTCGTATCCCCAACCGATGAGATGTCCAAATTTTAAACGGGGGCTAAGTTCGTAACTTTCCCATAATTCTGAGAGGCGCGTCCCAAACACATGGTTCCCCGTACCTCTCCCTCAGTTTTCCCATTCATACACCGTCTGCGCTAGAACACCATCCCCACAGCAGCCTCCGTTCGCCACCCCATCCATCACCGCCGTCCTCCACCCCATCCATCACCGCCGTCCTCCACCACATCCATCGCCATCGTCCTCCACCATGCAGGAGTGCCTACCAAGACCGCGTCGTCCATTGCTAGATATGGACGTTTCTCATCCACGGCGACGGACCAAGAGCCTTGCATCATGTCCTCTCGCTTCATCGGCGCCGTCGTCCTCTTTGCCGGGGCCGCTCACATGACCTTCTCTTCAACCGCAACGGGACTTATCCCCCGATGCACCCGTCTACCGTCGCAGATCCACTTCAACGCCACTGACAGCCATCGCACCCCCGATGCCTACACGGCGCCACAAGAGAGGTGGTACTTCATATCTCCTCAACCTTTTCATCTCAACTAGAAAATAGATCTTAACTTGGTTACTCTACTTTCTTTTCAGCTCTTAGAATTTAGTTCTTAGTTTGAAGCAAACAATGGCTGCTAAATATCATTTCTCCTGTTTGCAGCTTGAAATATGCCATGGCACAGTCATAATAATGTTTAATTGATCATGTTTGTTCCGTGGTAGTTCCTTTAATATATCGGAGGGGAAACCCTCTTTTGCTTAAAAATATGCTTAGAGTTTCCCCCTTTTATGATCACTATAAGATCAGAATACGTGCTTCGTGTCATAATTGCACTGCTCCACCCATTAAGCTAAACAAGCTTAGTTGTTCAAATATGAATCTGATATTATTAAAACAGAGTCGTTTAATTGGTCAGCTAAATGTTCCTAAATTAGTTTCGAAAATGCATGTTCACCGCTCGGGTGTGTATATCTACAGGGTGCCCACGATGGGCCGGCCAACCCTGGGATTTTGGGTCGTCCCAAGCCCCGATTCCCCTCTGTTCTCCTGTGCGCTTCCGATCTCTAGTTGCCCCCAGCCGCCTGCCTCACCGGCGACTTGCCGTCCCCAGACGGCATGACTCTAGGAGGATTTTGGACGGTCTCTTACTGCAGTTACAATTCTGCATACTTGTCCTAGTAAGCTCACAAGTAAATGATTGATTCACTACATCTATGCTTGCCTTGTCATATTTGTTGTCAATATTCTTTTAGGGTGGACCACCCTGATTCTAAATACTGGAACCGTAGAAAGAAAGTGTCATTTCCAGCTTTTACATAGGCTTCAATCTTTTACACGGAATACAATCTGCCTACTTGCTTTGTGTCGCACTACCAACACTCCACCCTTGAACCTAAACATTATGCCACTCATAATTCCTTAGTTTATTTGTTCAAATACGAATTTCATATGATTCTAATGTTCCTACTTCAGTTTTGAAATGTGTGTCTGCCTGTTATAGAGACATAAGTGGTTTGTATTTCGATGTGTGGTCTGGTTAGCATGGTTGGGGTGAACTTTGCATATGCAGGGGTTTATAGGGAGATACTCTTCGAGTTGAATCTGCAATGCATTCCATAGATAATCTTACTACTTTTTATGTTTTCATGAATCTCAGATTCTGAACAGCATCATAATGATTATGAGCTTGCGCGCATGAAAAGAATAAAGAAGAACAATGCCATGGCTGTCAAACTTGGCATTAAGGGACTGAAATCATGTCTGGATGCAATGCAATGCAAACACTCTCCACCTACAGATTCATGCTCAGAATATGATCCTAACAGTGATTCTGAGCTAGAGGGAGACCTAAGTCAATGTAGCTCCCTAGTGGAGGAGTCAGAGGAAGATGCCCTATCTTATTCACCCATCAAGGTGCTTGCTCTAACTTTCCAAGGTTATATTGGTCGCACTTATCTTGCAACTGATGCTTTGCATTGCTTCTACTTTGTTGAACTACCATTAGCTTAGTTTACACATCACGTATGTGAATACGCCCTGCCTATCCATTTTCAGTACATATTCCATCTGTCATCATACCATATTTATCCATTCAAATGTTGTTCTTGTGTATCAGACGTTCAAAAGGAAGAGGGCGATTGCTGATCGTGGATGAGCATAAGCAAAGTATTTGGAAAATGTAGTGGCACCTGATATATCAAATAGCCCATTAGGTGTAGTTGCAATATCACCTGACCCACAAAACACCCTAACTCTAGCAGACTCTAGCCCTACTACACTGGTCATTTCTGATGCCCCAACTCAGCAAACCCCAGCTGCAGCAAACAGTATGATTATGCCAGTTGACATAGCAGCAGCTCTACAATGCAAAACCCCCATTCCAGCAAAGAGTACACCAAATCCAGTTGCCAAATCTCTTTTCGAACCAGAGAGAGCCCCAATTGCAGCAAATAGGACCCCTGTTCCATTTCTTCCCAGTTTAGAAGACGAAGCTTATATTATTGTCAGGAACTTTGTGCACATATTTCCTTCATGGAATGACTATACCGCAGACATAGAACAATTTTCAGTCTTCCTCCGCAACTTACGTGTAAGTAATGTACTAATGTTATTCAAGGTCATTACTCATATGTTTCTGCTGACCGAACTGGATTGTGAAGACGAGCAAGGGTTGGTTGTAGTTTTCAAGCACTCGTTGATGAAGTATCGTTCCTACCTGAGGCAAGTGCACTTCTATGGCAAGCCTCTAAACAAAAATTTTGTAAAGTCTCCGGTGCTACATTTATCCAGCGGTGATTGGAATAATCTTGTTACACATTGGTCTCGGCTGCAGCGTAAGGTACTGCCTATGATAGCACATCACAATTTGAACTACATTTCTGCATTTGCCTTAATGTCTCACTTGTATGAAAACTGTTAGCAGAAGAACATTCATTCTCAAGGGACCACAGAATCTTGCAACTATACTGCACACTGCATTGCTCTTGTGAGTACCTCTTGCCCTGTATGACCATACTTACTTTCATAGATGTTTGATTATGTAGCATCACTGCACATGTTAGCCTCGTAATCGTCCATTTGGTGGACATTATAAGATCCGTATGGACTCTTACATAAATTTAGAATCAACCCAATGCTTTTGAAGAGGTTTAGCTCTGCAGTCCTCTTGTAAGGACTGAACGTGGTCTATCACTGTACTTACATTAACAGCTACTCCCTCCGTCCCATAATATATGAATGTTTTATATAGTGCACCAGTGTTCAAAACACTCTTGTATTATGGGAATAGGGATTGGTTCATTGTGTAGCATTCTGCATCTTATCTTCCTCGCCAACCATTTACTAAAAAAGATCAGATCTATATTTAATCTTACCAAAAAGTAGAATACACAGACAATACCAGTGCAGAAGTGTAGCCCATTGCTCTTGTCAGTACCTTTTGTCCTGTAAAGCTTGTACTTCTATGGATTGGTAGTTGATTATGTAGCATCAATCTGCATCATATCTTCATTATCCTCTATCCCTTCCAGTATTATCATATCTATAATTACTCTCTACAAAATGTAGAGTACAGGCAATGCTTATGAAGAAGATTCGTTGCTGAAATTCTTGAGTTATCCTTCCCTTGACATGGAGAAGGGCATTATAAAGCCGGTGTTAACTGTTAATGTAAGTCAGTACTTCTAAAGCCTTTATCCTCAACTGGTGTTTAATTTGGTCATACTCCCTATCGTTTACTGTTGTTTAGTTTGCTGTTTCTACCAAAATGCATGTTTGCAAGAACCGCAAGTTCTAAGTTTTACTTGTAAAACCAAATTCCTTATTCATACCATGCACATTACTCAATACTCCCTATATGTATGCTTGTTTTTGTGGATCTATAATCCAGTGTGTGGTGAAGCAGCCCACGTTTGCACCTTGTCATCTCCTGTTTTATCTTACTGGCTGATGATACGAACAACATGCCATGCACATTAACCAAAATAGATACAATGATTTTCTTTGCCCTTCATTTATGCTTGTTATGTTGACATGATAATCCAGTAGTGTGGTGAAGCTCCCCGCATTATGAACAATGCCAAATTATGCTACTGATATTTTGAACTTACTCTTTACTTTCTAATTTGAAATTGGATGGAATTGACAGCACAATTATCATCTTTGTTTATACACGTGCAAAACCTGTCATCTCCCTGCTTTGTTTCAGGGTGATATGTCTGATGGCATGCACAAGTCTGTTGAAGGCTGTGAGAAAAACCCAACATATATTGCAATAAAGAAGGTAAAACATCTTGAAGATAGCGAGACAACCCCAAAGTCTTGTCTTGATGCAGTGTTCAAGTTACTTGAGACTAGCAGTCAGACAAGCTCTCATAATTCATTGTCTGAATCAGTTCGACTTCTTCAGTCCCAAGTTCTAGCAGAAAGGCATTCTGCAACTCAACTTCGACTTGAAGTCCTATCTCTAAGAAAGATTGCGGAGAACACCAATGAGAACCTCATCGCTAAACAGCTACACCTGGAAGCTATGACCGACATGCTAGGCCGGTCTCACATCCTTGCTCAGCAGCTTCTGCAGCAGTTCCCGCACAAGGCTAACCTTTCTTGAATTGTCTTGGAAGTCATCTCGGTTCACTATTATTTTGTTACGCTGCAATGGTGCCCAGTTTTTGTAATATGCTTCTTAGTTGCGCTTTATGATCACTAGTGGCGAACTTCGATTCCCAGTGGATGTAATATAACATAAATCCTTTATTGTATAGTGTAGGTTTATTCTTAGTTACTATGCCGTAATTTCTTTATTTTAGCGGGCCACAATTGGGCTGGCCTGCATCTTTCTTGGGCCCGAATGATTGGGGCCTTCACACTTTGTGCGAGGCCCACAACTTACACCGGCCTATATTTTAGTTGGGCCTTTTATTAACCCAACGCTTAGTTTGGCCTAGGTAGCATTGGGCCATTAACAGGCTGAATATTGTACTGGCATGTTACGGCCCAGATGAAACCATGGGCCTTTAGCAGGATGAAATGCATGTTGGGCCTCAATTTTCACTAGTCGTCGACGGGCCTTCAGGAGGCTGAAATGTAGACTGGGCCTTTTTGGGCCCAGTAATATCACGGGCGGTTACCAGGCCGAAACATATCTCGGGCCTTAGTTGGCCCACTGGTATCATGGGCCTTTAAGAGGCCGAAAGCTTAGTACAGACATCAATGGGTCGAATTATGCGACAGGCCTTTAAGAGCCCAAAGTCACGTTGGGCTTAACTGTTGCCACCTTTATCACGGGCAATTAGTGTGCCTGATGTCCCATCGGACCATATATGGCCCATGGGCTGCACGGGCCATTCCCAGGCCGAAAGTCACACTAGGCTGAAATGGGCCCATGTCTACATCGGGCCTCTAACAAGCCAAAAGTCACTGGGCTGTAATTGGGCACAAATATTTGGCGAACAATTAACGGGCCAGATCTAGCTTCGGGTCATAAATGGGCCTTTATTAAGCAGGCCATTATTGGGCTAGCCCACTAGTACCTGAGTAATACTACGGGCCTTTGACTGGGCCGGCCTTTTTAACCTATATGGGCCTCTATTGGGCCCAGCCATGTGTCGACGTATCATAGGCATTTCTCCTCCAATGGACGGGTGACATCTGGCGCACTGACGAGCTGACAGGTGTTCCCTCCGGCCAATCAGTATTTTACACATGGAAATTTCCCACTGGTCCCGGCTGTTAACGGGTTATCGGATCCAAAACCGGACCCAATAGCTTAACGGCGTTCCATTACGGTGGATGCCACGTGCCGGTCACCCTTGACGAAAGCACTTATGTGACGTGCGATTTATCATCATGGAAGTGGACACTTCTGTGATGATAATTTTGGTAATGTCATGGAACACTTCTATGACAGCACAGGTATGACTATCTTGATTCTGTCATAAAATCATCATGGATGTACATGCATGACAAAAAACGCGACATACTGTGGCAAACAAGTATCATCACGAAAGTGTATTTTTTTGCAGTGTATGGTGGCTGTTTTGAGGAAAATATAAGGAGATTTATGTGTGACAGAGTGTATCATATCACGGGGTTTGGATGCACCGGTGAAGTTTGCACCAACTCTCAAGGTGAGAAAGGGCACTACATGGTACCGAAGAGGCTAGCAATGATGGTAGGGTGAGAGTGCGTATAATCCATGGACTCAACATTAGGCATTGAGAACTCACATACTTATTGCAAAAATCTACAAGTCATCAAAAACCAAGCATAATGTGCATGCTCCTAGGGGGATAGATTGGTAAGAAAAGACCATTGCTCATCCCCGACCGCCACTCATAAGGAAGACAATCAAATAACACCTCATGTTTCAAATTTGTTACACAACGGTCACCATACGTGCATGCTACGGGACTTGCAAACTTCAACGCAAGAATTTCTCAAATTCACAACTACTCAACTAGCACATTCTAATATTACCACCTTTATATATCAAAACAATTATCAAGTATCAAACTTCTCCTAGTACTCAATGCACTTTTTATGAAAGTTTTTATTATACCGATCTTGGATGCCTATCATATTAGGACTAAATTCATAACCAAAGCAAATTGCCATGTTGTTCTAAGGGACTCTCAAAATAATGTAAGTGAAGCATGATAGATCAATAATTTCTATAAAATAAAACCACCACCTTGCTCTAAAAGATATAAGCGAAGCACAAGAGCAAAATTATCTAGCTCAAAAGGTATATGTGAAGAACATAGAGTATTCTAATAAATTCCGACTCATGTGTGTCTCTCCCAAAAGGTGTGTATAGCAAGGATGATTGTGCTAAAATAAAAAGCAAAGAATCAAATCATACAAGACGCTCCAAGCAAAACACATATTATGTGGTGAATAAAAATATAGCTCCAAGTAAAGTTACCGATGGACAAAGACGAAAGAGGGGATGCCTTCCGGGGCATCCCCAAGCTTAGGCTTTTGGTTGTCCTTGGATTTTACCTTGGGGTGCCTTGTGCATCCCCAAGCTTAGGCTCTTGCCTCTCCTTGTTCCATAATCCATCAAATCTTTACCCAAAACTTGAAATCTTCACAACGCAAAACATAAAAGAAAATCTCGTGAGCTCCGTAAGTAAAAGAAAACAAATCACCATTTCAAGGTACTGTAATGAAATCATTATTTATTTATATTGGTGTTAAACCTGCTGTATTCCAACTTTTCTATGGTTCGTAAACTCTATTACTAGCCATAGATTCATTAAAATAAGCAAACAACACATGATAAACATAATCTGTCAAAAACAGAACAGTCTGTAGTAATCTGTAGGTTTCGGATACTTCTGGAACCCCAAAAATTCTAAAATAAATTTCTGGACGTGAGTAATTCATCTGTTAATCATCTTGAAAAATAATTAACTAAATATCACTCACCAGTAAAAAATGGCAGCAAATCTCGTGAGCGCTAAAGTTTCTGTTTTTTACAGCAAGACAGCAAAGACTTCCCCCAAGTCTTCCCAAAGGTTCAACTTGGCACAAACAATAATTAAAAGGATAAAACCACATCTAAACAAATGCTATATTAATTATTTATTACTAAACAGAACCAAAAATCAAGGAACAAAAATAAAATTGGGTTTCCCACCAACAAGCGCTATCGTTTAACGCCCCTAGCTAGGCATAAAAGCAAGGATAGATCTAGGTATTGTCATCTTTGGTATGCAATCCATAAGTGGCCCTCATAATAGATTCATAAGGTAATTTAATTTTCTTTCTAGGAAAGTGTTCCATGCCCTTCCTTAACGGAAATTGGAATCTAATATTCCCTTCTTTCATATCAATAATTGCACCAATCGTTGTAAGGAAAGGTCTACCAAGAATAATAGGACATGAAAGATTGCAATCAATATCAAGAACAATGAAATCTATGGGCATATAATTCCTATTTTCAACAATAAGAACATCATTAATTCTTCCCATAGGTTTCTTAATGGTGGAATCCGCAAGATGCATGTTTAAAGAACAATCATCAAATTCACGGAAACCTAGCAAATCACACAAAGTTTTAGGAATCGTGGAAACACTAGCACCCAGATCACATAAAGAAAAGCATTCATGAACTTTAATTTTAATTTTAATAGTAGGTTCCCACTCATCATAAAGTTTTCTTGGGATATAAACTTTCAATTCAAGCTTTTCTTCATAAGATTGCATTAAAGCGTCAACGATATGTTTAGTAAAAGCTTTATTTTGACTATAAGCATGCGGAGAATTTAGCACGGATTGCAACAATGAAATACAATCTATCAAAGAGCAATTATCATAATTAAATTCCATGAAATCCAAGATAGTGGGTACATTTCTATGCAAAGTTTTGACCTCTCCAATCCCAGTTTTATCAATTTTTGCATCAAGATCTAAAAACTCCAAATCATTGGGACGCCTTCTAACTAAAGTTGACTCATCTCCAGTCCCATCATTACCAAGATTCATATTGCAAAACAAAGATTTAATACATCATTATTATCAGTAGTCGTCAACCCCTGCGTTCGCACGGGCTAGCCTACAAAAGTTTCTGGTAATTCCAATTGTATGTCCTAAGCAATTTAATTTCATCTAGTAACCTAGTTTAAACTGTTGATTTTTATAGTTCTTTTTTAGACATTTAAATGAAATGATTTAGTTGTCTCCAGAATATAACAACGTTTATGTCAACGCTTCATTATTGTACTCTCTCATCTTAGAAGTAGCACATTTTGTAGAAAAAATGTGTACAATAATCATTGTCTTATGCTTTCTTTATAAAATTGTGCTCACATTAATAAAAAGATACTACACATTCCTTGAAAAAATTAGGATTAACAAATTGAAGCCTAGGATATTCTTGTTTTTTTGGAAATAACTCACGTTGATTGATTGGATCGTATATATGCTAAATCATCCATTTTTTGAAATAAATCACGTTGAGGCAGCGACCATATGTAGGAGTCCATCGAGATTTTAGCCGGATGAATATTTTACTGATGGAGTCTTATTTTTAATTTATTTGACAAACAATCAGCCATATCATAGGAGTTTTTAACCGGTACTTTCCTTCTTTGTTTTTTTGTTGACAATCCCGACGGAGTTTTTAATGGGGACTTTCCTTCTTTCTTTTCTTTTTTATTGAAAATCCCAAGGGCTTTCTATCTTAACTTGTGGGAACAGGAGAAGGCTTTCCTTCTTAATTATGTCAGATTTTCATTGTTTTTTTTTCTTTTAACGTGATAATTTCCTTGTTTTTTCCTTTTTACATGATAACTTCCTTGTTTTTTTTCTTGCGTGTGGGGATTTACATGTTTTTTATTTTTTTTATGTGATATTTTTTTCTGCCGGACATGATAATCTGCGGTAGGCAAGTTTCTTCAATCCTAATCTTAAATTTTATGTGAGACGATCTAGCTGATTAACTATTTTTTCTTGTTTATATGTGTATTAATTAGTTTTGATGAGGTCGATTAATGAGATGTCTTGAAATTTCGGGACCTTTCCTTCTTAATTTGTGGGAATGGGTGGAGCCTTGCCTTGTTTTTATGATTGCAGAGACTTACCTTATTTTCCTACGTCACGTTTCCTTTTATTTTGTATGTCAGGATTTCCTTCTTTGTTACTTCGTATGTCAGGCTACGTGTCAGGTGGATTTTTCTATAGGACTTGGTTTTTTACATGAGGTTTCCCTTTTTTTGTACGTGAGGCTTTCCTAGTTTTTTTCAACTAATGTTAGACTTAGACGTGTCAGATGCATCTTTTCTAAAGGACGGCATCATCTGCGTTACACAACTTTTCTTTTTATCCTGATCGTAAATTTTACGATCTAACGGTTTAATTAATTTTGATGATGTGGATTAATGAGTGGTCAAGGAAGGTGCCTCCAATTAGTAAATATAAGATGGAAACTAGAAGAACACGCTTTCACAAAGCAATCTTTTTTAGCACGCACCCTAGCGGTTCTTTCTTTGCACTCATCAATGGAAATTCTCATAGCTTTGAGGGACTCATTGATATCATGCTTAGGTGGAATAAATCTAAGTTTCAAAGAATCAACATAAAGAGAAATTATATCCACGTTCCTAGCCAACTCATCAGTCTTAGACAATTTTTCTTCAATAAAAGCATTGAAACTCTTTTGCGAACTAATAAATTCTTTAATATTAGATTCAAAATCAGAGGGCATCTTATTATAATTTCCATAAGAATTGTTGTAGGGATTACCATAATTATTAGAGAAATTACTAGGAAATGACCTAGGATTAAAATTACCTCTATACGCGTTATTACCAAAATTGTTCCTACCAACAAAATTCATATCCATAGATTCATATTATACTCAATCAAAGTAGACAAAGGCATATCATTAGGATTAGAAGGGACACTCTTGTTAGAAAACAATTTCATAAGCTCATCCATCTTTCCACTCAAAACATTGATTTCCTCTATAGCATGCACCTTTTTATTTGTAGATCTTTCACTATGCCATTGAGAATAATTAACCATAATATTATCTAGGAGTTTAGTAGCTTTTCCTAAAGTGATTTCCATAAAATTGCCTCCCGCGGCCGAATCTAAAATATTTCTAGAAGCAAAGTTCAATCTGGCATAAAATTTTTGTATAATCATCCAAAGATTCAGACCATGTGTAGGGAAATTACGTATCATTAATTTCATCCACTCCCAAGCTTGTACAACATGTTCATGATCATGTTACTTAAAATTCATAATATCATTTCTAAGAGTGATGATCTTAGTGGGAGGAAAATACTTAGAGATAAAAGCATCTTTGCAGTTATTCCATGAATCGATACTGTTTTTAGGCAAAGACGAAAACGAAGTTTTAGCACGAACTCTAAGAGAAAACGGGAATAGCTTCAGTTTAACAATATCATTATCCACATCTTTCTTCTTTTGCATATCACATAAATCAACAAAGATGTTTAGATGGGTAGCGACATCTTCACTAGGAAGGCCGGAAAACGGATCTTTCATGACAAGATTCAGCAAAGCAGCATTAATTTCACAAGATTCAGCATCGGTAAGAGGAGCAAATGGACTGCTAATAAAATCATTATTGTTGGCATTGGAAAAATCAGACAATTTAGTATTATCCTGAGCCATCATGACAAGCAAGCAATCCAACACACAAGCAACCAAGAAACAAGCAAAAAGAGGCGAACTGGAAAAGAGAAGGGGAACGGGAAAAGAGGGCGAATAAAACGGCAAGGGTGAATTGGGGGAGAGGAAAACGAGAGGAAAATGGCAAATAATGTAATGCGAGGGATAAGAATTTGTGATGCGTACTTGGTATGTCTTGACTTGTGCGTAGACTCCCCGGCAACGGTGCCAGAAATCCTTCTTGCTACCTCTTGAGCACTGCCTTGGTTTTCCCTTGAAGAGGAAAGGGTGATGTAGCAAAGTAGTGTAAGTATTTCCCTTAGTTTTTTAGAACCAAGGTATCAATCCAGTAGGAGGCCACACGCAAGTCCCTCCTACCTACACAAACAAATAAGAACCTCGCAAACAACGCGATAAAGGTGTTGTCAATCCCTTCACGGTCACTTACGAGAGTGAGATCTGATAGAGATGATAAAATAATATTTTTGATATTTTTATGATAAAGATTGAAAGTGAAGATTGCAAAATAAAAGGTAATAGAAATAGGTTGTTGACGGACGATTAATATGATGGAAAATAGACCTGGGGGCCATAGGTTTCACTAGTGGCTTCTCTCAAGATAGCATAAGTATTACGGTGGGTGAACAAATTACTGTCGAGCAATTGATAGAAAAGAAAATAATTATGAGAATATCTAGGCATGATCATGTATATAGGCATCACGTCCGTGACAAGTAGACCAACTCCTGCTTGCATCTACAACTATTACTCCACACATCGACCGCTATCCACCATGCATCTAGAGTATTAAGTTCATAAGAACAGAGTAACGCATTAGGTAAGATGACATGATGTAGAGCGATAAACTCAAGCAATATGATATAAACCCCATCTTTTTATGCTCGATGGAAACAATACAATACGTGTCGTTTCCCTTTCTGTCACTGGGATCGAGCATCGCAAGATTGAACCCAAAGCTAAGCACTTCTCCTATTGCAAGAAAGATCAATCTAGTAGGCCAAACCAAACTGATAAGTCGAAGAGACTTGCAAAGATAACCAATCATACATAAAAGATTTCAGAGAAGAATCAAATATTGTTCCTAGATAGACTTGATCATAAACCCACAATTCATCGGATCCGGACAAACACACCGCAAAAAGAGTTACATTGAATAGATCTCCAAGAAGATCGAGGAGAACTTTTTATTGAGATTCAAAGAGAGAGAAGAAGCCATCTATCTAATAGCTATGGACCCGAAGGTCTTAAGTAAACTACTCACACATCATCGAAGGGGCCATAAAGTTGATGTAGAGGCCCTCCGTGATCGATGCCCCCTTAGGCAGAGCTCCGGAAAAGGCCCCAAGATGGGGTCTCATGGGTATAGAAGGTTGCGGCGATGGAAATAGGGTTCGTGGTGCTCCTGGATGTTTTCAATGTATATGAGTATATATAGGAGGAAGAAGTAGGTCGGTTGAGTCACGAGGGGGGAGGGCGCGCCCAGGGGGGTAGGCGTGCCCCCCGCCTCATGGACTCCTCGTTTGTTACTTGATGTCCACTCCAAGTCCCCTGGATCACGTTTGTTCCAAAAATCACGTTCCCGAAGGTTTCATTCCGTTTGGATTCCGTTTGATATTTCTTTTCTGCGAAACACTGAAATAGGCAAAAAAACAGCAATTTGCACTGGGCCTTGGGTTAATAGGTTAGTCCCAAAATAATATAAAAGTGTAAAATAAAGCCCATTAACATCCTAAACAGATAATATAATAGCATGGAACAATCAAAAGTTGTAGATACGTTGGGGACATATCAGCGCACTAAACTATCAAGTAGTCATCATACTGAGCTTGCCAAACATTCACAACGTCTGCCTCTGCTCCTGCAATAGATCCGTTACCTAGCGGTGCATCAAGGACATAATTCTTCTATGCAGCAATGAGGATAATCGTCAGATCACGGAGCTAGTCCACATCATTGATACTAACATTTTTGAACTTAGTTTTCTCTAGGAACATAACATAAATAAAACGGCGAAGCTATACACCTGCAATTGTTCTACAACATAGATATGCAAATACTATCAGGGCTAAGTTCATGATAAATTTAAGTTCAATTAATCATATTACTTAAGAACTCCCACATAGATAGACATCCCTCTAATAATCTAAGTAATCACGTGATCCATATCAACTAAACCATGTCCGATCATCACGTGAGATGGAGTAGTTTTCAATGGTGAACATCACTATTTTGATCATATCTACTATATGATTCACGTTTGACCTTTCGGTCTCAGTGTTCCGAGGCCATATCTACATATGCTAGGCTCGTGAAGTTTAACCCGAGTATTCTGCATGTGCAAAACTGGCTTGCACCCGTTATATGTGAACGTAGAACTTATCACACCCGATCATAACGTGGTGTCTCAGCACAAAGAACTGTCGCAATGGTGCATACTCAGGGAGAACACTTATACCTTGAAATTCTAGTGAGGGATCATCTCATAATGCTACCGTCGTACTAAGCAAAATAAGATGCATAAAAGATAAACATCACATGCAATCAAAATATGTGACATGATATGGCCATCATCATCTTGTGCCTTTGATCTCCATCTCCAAAGTACCGTCATGATATCCATCGTCACCGGCATGCCACCATGATCTCCATCATCTTGATCTCTATCTACGTGTCGTCACATGGTCGTCTCGCCAACTATTGCTATCGCATAGCGATAAAATAAGGCAATTGTATGGCGCTTGCATCATATGCAATAAAGAGACAACCATAAGGCTCCTGCCAATTACCGATAATTTTAACAAAACATGATCATTTCATACAACAATTTATATCTCATCACGTCTTGACCATATCACATCACAACATGCCATGCAAAAACAAGTTAGACGTCCTCTACTTTGTTATTGCAAGTTTTGCATGGCTGCTATGGGCTTTAGCAAGAACCGTTCTTATGTACGCATCAAAACCACAACGTGGTATAGTGATTTCATTTTGATCTTCACAAAGAACCCTGTTCATTGAATCTGATTCAACTAAACTTGGAGAAACAGACACCCGCCATCCACCTGTGTGCAATGCACATCGGTAGAACCAGTCTTATGAACACGGTCATGTAATGTCGGTCAAGGCCGCTTCATCCAACAATACCGCCGAATCAAGAAACAACTAGTGACGGCAAGCAATATGTATATACCCACGCCCACAACTCCTTTGTGTTCTACTCATGCATATAACATCTACGCATAGACCTGGCTCGGATGTCACTATTGGGGAACACAGTAATTTCAAAAAAAAAACTACGCACACGCAAGATCTATCACGGTGATGCATAGCAACGAGAGGGGATAGTGTGTCTACGTACCCTCGCACATCGAAAGGGGAAGCGTTTAGTAACGCGGTTGATGTAGTCGAACGTCTTCGCTATCCAACTGATCCAAGTACCAAACACACGGCACCTCCGCGATCTACACACATTCAGCTCGGTGACATCCCTCGTACTCTTGATCTAGCTGAGGCCGAGGGAGAGTTTCGTCAGCACGATGACGTGATGACGGTGATGATGAAATTACCGACGCAGGGCTTCGCCTAAGCACTACAACGATATGACCGAGGTGGAAATCTATGGAGGGGGGCACCGCACACGGCTAAGACAATTGTCAACTTGTGTGTCCATGGGGTGCCCCCTTCCCCCGTATATAAAGGAGGGGAGGAGGAGGGCCGGCCTCAAGGGGCATGCCCAGACATGTAGGAGAAGAAGGAAGGAGAGGAAAGGGAGAAGGAAAGAGGGGGCGCCGCCCCCTCCCTAGTCCAATTTGGACCAGCCCATGGGGGGGCACGCGGCCACCCCTTGAAGCCCTTCTTCCCTTTCCCGTATGGCCCATTAAGGCCCACTACTTCCTCCAGCGAATTCCCGTAACTCTCCCATACTCCGAAAAATACCCGAATCACTTGGAACCTTTCCGATGTCCAAATATAGCCTTCCAATATATCGATCTTTACGTCTCGACCATTTCGAGACTCCTCTTCATGTCTGTGATCTCATCTGGGACTCCGAACAACCTTCGATGCATAAAATCACATTACTCATAATACAAATTGTCATCGAACGTTAAGCGTGCGGACCCTACCGGTTCGAGAACTATGTAGACATAACCGAGACACATCTCCGGTCAGAAACCAATAGCGGAACCTAGATGCTCATATTGCCTCCTACATATTCTACGAAGATCCTTATCGGTCAAACCGCATAACAACATACGTTGTTCCCTTTGTCATCCGTATGTTACTTGCCCAAGATTCGATCGTCGGTATCTCAATACCTAGTTCAATCTCGTTACCGGCAAGTCTCATTACTCGTTCTGTAATGCATCATCCCGCAACTAACTCATTAGTTACATTGCTTGCAAGGCTTATAGTGATGTCATTACCGAGAGTGCCCAGAGATACCTCTCGATACACAGAGTGACAAATCCTTATCTCGATCTATGCCAAGTCAACAAACACCATCGGAGACACCTGTAGAGCATCTTTATAGTCACCCAGTTACGTTGTGATGTTTGATAGCACACTAAGTGTTCCTCCGATATTCGGGAGTTGCATAAACTCATAGTCATAGGAACATGTATAAGTTATGGAGAAAGCAATATCAATAAACTAAACGATCATAGTGCTAAACTAACGGATGGGTCTAGTCCATCACATCATTCTCTAATGATGTGATCTCGTTCATCAAATGACAACACATGTCCATGGCTAGGAAACTTAACCATCTTTGATTAACGAGCTAGTCAAGTAGAGGCATAATAGGGACACTCTATTTATCTATGTATTCAAACATGTACTAAGTTTCTGGTTAATACAATTCTAGCATGAATAATAAACATTTATCATGATATAAGGAAATAAATAATAACTTTATTATTGCCTCTAGGGCATATTTCCTTCAATTTTCATAAGTGTTGTATATATAGGACGGACCTTTAGTACCGGTTGGAGCCACCAACCGGTACTAAAGGTCAAATATGGCCAGGTCAATCGACGGGAAGCGACCCCCTTTAGTACAAGGTCGTGGCTCAACCCGGTACTAAAGACACCCCCTTTAGTACCGGTTGCAGCCACGAACCGGTACTAAAGTGGGTGCTCCCATCCTGTGGTGCACAAAGTTTAGTCCCACCTCGCTGGGCGAAGGGCAGCCGCACTGGTTTATAAACCCAGCCACGGCTACTCCTTCGAGCTCCTCTCTAAAACAGGCTTCTCGGCCTAACTTTGGCGTGCTGCCCTATGAGCCTGCTGGGCCTTATGGGCCTACATATCCACGCCCAAGGCCAAGCAGGCCCACTGGGCAGCGCCCAAATATTTTTTATGTAGTTTTGTTACCTTTATGCTTTATTTATTTTCTTCTATTTATTTCTGAGTAGTGTTTTTCTGTATTTAGAGTTTCTTTGTGAATATTTTTGCTTTAGGTACAAAAAATTACAAAGTTTCTTTGTGAATATTTTTGCTGTATTTAGAGAGTGTCAAGTTTGTACACGAAGTGCATCCAGTTTTTGCCGTAACCCTCTCTACTTTTTTGCACATGCCATGTGGGTGAAATGATGATACCATGCCAAGTTTCAACCTTTTCATAGTTCATTTGTAGTGCTTTACAAATTCAGGGTCATTTAGCTCAAAACAAATCAATAAATGCATGAAAAATAGCAAATGAAGGCACAAAGGGTTGAAAGTTGATGACGTGGCTTGGAATGGTGCATAATGAATGCACAAAAAGTCTGGAGTTGTAATAAGTTTAAAAAAATGAAGTGCCTTTGTAACAGATGAGTTTTTGTCCTAACCCTTGATACTTTAAAAGAGAGTGTCCAGTTTGTACATGAAGTGCATCCAGTTTTTATCATAACCCTCTCTACTTTTTTGCACATGCTATGTGGTTGAAATGATGATACCATGCCAAGTTTCAACCTTTTCAGAGTTCATTTGTAGTGCTTTTCAATTTCAGGGTCATTTAGCTCAAAACAAATCAGTAAATGCATGAAAAATAGAACATGAAGGAAGAAAGGGTTGAAAGTTGATGGCGTGGCTTTGAATGGTGCATTTTGAACACAAAAAAGTCTGGAGTTGTAATAAGTTTTAAAAAATAAAGTGCCTTTGTAATAGATGAGTTTTCGTCCCAAACCCTTATACTTCGAAAGAGATTGTCCAGTTTGTACACGAAGTGGACACAGTTTTTGCCGTAACCCTCTCTACATTTTTGCACATGCTATGTGGGTGCAATGATGATACCATGCCAACTTCCAACCTTTTCAGAGTTCATTTGTAGTGCTTTTCAATTTCAGGGTCATTTAGCTCAAAACAAATCAGTAAATGCATGAAAAATAGAAAATGAAGGCAGAATGGGTTGAAAGTTGATGACGTGGCTTTGAATGGTGCATACTGAACGCAAAAAAGTCTGGAGTTTTAAAAACATGTAAAAATATACATAAAAATACATTAATCATCAATGATCTTTTTGTGTAGAATCTGAATTGTCTATAGGAATCTTCCCCGGTTTAAGAACCGACGAAGATTCCTATTGCGGCCACAGATCCTACACATAGAGTTCAATGAAGACGAAGTGGTTGTGATAGTTTGAGCAGTAACATATTTAAGGTGGTAAAAACCCTCTTAGGGTAGTGAGGTGGGACTAAAAACGCTACATGGCGAAACTTTAGTACCGGTTTGTGGCATGAACCAGTACTAAAGGGGCTGGTGGGGCCACAGCCTGCCAACAGCCTGCCACAGACTCTTTAGTACCGGGTCTTGGCATGAACTCGTACTAAATGTTCTCCACGAACCAGTACTAATGAGCGCTGCCCGCCAAGCCGTTTGAACCGGCACTAATGGTCACGTTAGTGCCGGTTCAGCTACAAACTGGGACTAATGTGCTTCACATTAGGCCCTTTTTCTACTAGTGGTGTTTTACCTTACTTGTAGTTTACCAACTTCTTTAAGAACTAGGTCTACATGTTATGGTCCCTCTCTGTACCTCTGTTCGCATCCTAGTAGTATCGTATTATATGTTGCTCTTGAACAACGACTGCAAGTTTAGTGCTCATGCAAAAGTTCCTATATTGATTTTTAAAATTCTACATTTAGGGTGGTGTTTGAAGGAAATATGCCCTATACACAATAATAAAGTTGTTATTTATATTTCAATATATCATGATAAATGTTTATTATTCATGCTAGAATTGTATTAACCGAAAACTTAGTACATGTGTGAATACATAGACAAACAGTAGTATGCCTCTGCTTGACTAGCTCATTGATCAAAGATGGTTAAGTTTCCTAGCCATGGACAAAGAGTTGTCATTTGATAAACATGATCACATCATTAGAGAATGACGTGATTGACTTGACCCATCCATTAGCTTAGTATGATGATCGTTTAGTTTGTTGCTATTGCTTTCTCCATAACTTATACATGTTCCTATGACTATGAGATTATGCAACTCCTGAATACCGGAGGAACACTTAGTGTGCTATCAAACGTCACAACGTAACTAGGTGACTATAAAGATGCTCTATAGGTGTCTCTGATGGTGTTTGTTGAGTTGGCATACATCGAGATTAGGATTTGTCACTGCGTGTGTCGGAGAGGTATCTCTGGGCCCTCTCGGTAATGCACATCACTATAAGCCTTGCAAGCAATGTGAAAAATGAGTTAGTTACGAGATTTCGCATTACGAAACGAGTAAAGATGCTTGCCGGTAAGGAGATTGAACTAGGTATTGAGATACCGACGATTGAATCTCGGGCAAGTAACATAACGATGACAAAGGGAACAACGTATGTTCTTATGCGGTTTGACCGATAAAGATCTTCGTAGAATATGTAGGAACCAATATGAGCATCTAGGTTCCGCTATTGGTTATTGACCGGAGATGAGTCTCGGTCATGTCTTGTCAGGACCCCGATTCTAAGTCACACCGATCTAGCCTGTAACACCTCATATCACTTTGCAGCCTCACGCACGGTATTCCCACGGGTGTCGCCTTACCATGGCCCGAGACCATTTGCGCCTTTTGGCTCACGTATATGATAGTGTCGCTAGAATACATATGACAGAGAACCCGGGCCGACATGACTAGTCGTGAACCCAAAGTGGCACTAAGTTACGGGGACAGGCATACATGAATCAACATCGAGCATGTCGGTCAGCAGCGTGTGAATCCGGGCTGTAGCACTGGGCTAACAGGACTCCGGGAACCCGGGCTGTAGCAAGCTAGGCAGGACTCCGGATGTCACCGCGTGACATTTACCCGAAGGAACAGACACAGGAACAAAGTGAATCACATGCCGGCCAGTCAAATGCTCCGGAGCAGTAGTGTTGGGCTAGCAGGACTCCGGTGAACCGGGCTGTAGCGGACTACTATGGCTCATGGAAACACAAGACTACATTTCCCCATAAGAGAGGCTACCAAGGATAAACAACTAGGTTGTCGGATCCCACAAATACCAAGCATTTCAATCATACACACAATATGCTCGATATGTGTAAATACAACATGGCATCACAACATAACTCTACGACTCAAGTATTTATTCATTAGGCTCCGAGGAGCGAGATATTACAAACATGGGTCTCATGACCCAGTATTCAGAGCATACAAGTCAAAGCACATGCGGAAGCTCAACTTGTCTGAGTACACACAACTAAAAATGAAGAAGGCTGAGGAGCCTGATGTTGGAAATATGCCCTAGAGGCAATAATAAATTGATTATTATTATATTTCCTTGTTCATGATAATCGTTTATTATCCATGCTAGAATTGTATTGATAGGAAACTCAGATACATGTGTGGATACGTAGACAACACCATGTCCCTAGTAAGCCTCTAGTTGACTAGCTCGTTGATCAATAGATGGTTACGGTTTCCTGACCATGGACATTGGATGTCGTTGATAACGGGATCACATCATTGGGAGAATGATGTGATGGACAAGACCCAATCCTAAGCCTAGCACAAAGGTCGTGTAGTTCGTATGCTAAAGCTTTTCTAATGTCAAGTATCATTTCCTTAGACCATGAGATTGTGCAACTCCCGGATACCGTAGGAATACTTTGGGTGTGCCAAACTTCACAACGTAACTAGGTGGCTATAAAGGTGCACTACGGGTATCTCCGAAAGTGTCTGTTGGGTTGGCACGAATCGAGATTGGGATTTGTCACTCCGTGTGACGGAGAGGTATCTCTGGGCCCACTCGGTAGGACATCATCATAACATGCACAATGTGATCAAGGAGTTGATCACAGGATGATGTGTTACGAAACGAGTAAAGAGACTTGCCAGTAACGAGATTGAACAAGGTATCGGGATACCGACGATCGAATCTCGGGCAAGTATCGTACTGCTAGACAAAGGGAATTGTATACGGGATTGATCGAATCCTCGACATCGTGGTTCATCCGATGAGATCATCGTGGAACATGTGGGAACCAACATGGGTATCCAGATCCCGCTGTTGGTTATTGACCGGAGAACGTCTCGGTCATGTCTGCATGGTTCCCAAACCCGTAGGGTCTACACACTTAAGGTTCGATGACGCTAGGGTTATAGGGAATAGATATACGTGGTTACCGAATGTTGTTCGGAGTCCCGTATGAGATCCCGGACGTCACGAGGAGTTCTGGAATGGTCCGGAGGTAAAGATTTATATATGGGAAGTCCTGTTTTGGTCGCCGGAAATGTTTCGGGGTTTATCGGTAACGTACCGGGACCACCGGGAGGGTCCCGGGGGTCCACCAAGTGGGGCCACCAGCCCCGGAGGGCTTCATGGGCCAAGTGTGGGAGGGGACCAGCCCCAGGTGGGCTGGTGCGCCCCCCACCAAGGCCCAAGGCTCAAGGGAGAGTGGAAAGGGGCAAACCCTAGGCTCAGATGGGCCTAAGGCCCACCTAGTGGTACGCCCCCCTCTCTTCCCCCTTGGCCGCCTCCCCTAGATGGGATCTAGGCTGGCCGCCACCCCTAGGGGTGGAAACCTAGGTGGGGGCGCAGCCCCTCCCCTCCCCCTATATATACTTGAGGTTTGGGCTGCCCAATAGACGTGAGTTCCTCTCCTTCCTGGCGCAGCCCTACCCCTCTCCCTCCTCGTCTCTTACGATGCTTGGCGAAGCCTTGCTGGAGTACCACGCTCCTCCACCACCACCACGCCGTTGTGCTGCTGCTGGATGGAGTCTTCCTCAACCTCTCCCTCTCTCCTTGCTAGATCAAGGCATGGGAGACGTCACCGGGATGTACGTGTGTTGAACACGGAGGTGCCGTCCGTTCGGCACTAGGATCATCGGTGATTTGGATCACGACGAGTACGACTCCATCAACCCCGTTCTCTTGAACGCTTCCGCATAGCAATCTACAAGGGTATGTAGATGCACTCTCCTTCCCCTCGTTGCTGGTTTCTCCATAGATAGATATTGGTGACACGTAGGAAAATTTTGAATTTCTGCTGCGTTCCCCAATAGTGGCATCATGAGCTAGGTCTATTGCGTAGATTCTATGCATGAGTAGAACACAAAGTAGTTGTGGGCGTTGATTTTGTTCAATATGCTTACCGTTACTAGTCCAATCTTGATTCAGCGGCATTGTGGGATGAAGCGGCCCGGACCGACCTTACACGTACTCTTACGTGAGACTGGTTCGACCGACTGACATGCACTAGTTGCATAAGGTGGCTAGCGGGTGTCTGTCTCTCCCACTTTAGTCGGATCAGATTCGATGAAAAGGGTCCTTATGAAGGGTAAATAGCAATTGGCATATCACGTTGTGGTTTTTGCGTAGGTAAGAAACGTTCTTGCTAGAAACCCATAGCAGCCACGTAAAACATGCAAACAACAATTAGAGGACGTCTAACTTGTTTTTGCAGGGTATGCCATGTGATGTGATATGGCCAAAAGGTGTGATGAACGTTATATGTGATGTAAGAGATTGATCATGTTCTTGTAATAGGAATCACGACTTGCATGTCGATAAGTATGACAACCGGCAGGAGCCATAGGAGTTGTCTTTATTTATTGTATGACCTGCGTGTCATTGAACAACGCCATGTAATTACTTTACTTTATTGCTAACCGGTAGCAGTAGTAGTAGAAGTAATAGTTGGCAAGCAACTTCATGGAGACACGATGATGGAGATCATGATGATGGAGATCATGGTGTCATGCCGGTGACAAGATGATCATGGAGCCCCAAGATGGAGATCAAAGGAGCTATATGATATTGGCAATATCATGTCACTATTATTTGATTGCATGTGATGTTTATCATGTTTTTGCATCTTGTTTACTTAGAACGACGGTAGTAAATAAGATGATCCCTCATAATAATTTCAAGAAAGTGTTTCCCCTAACTTTGCACCGTTGCGACAGTTCGTTGTTTCGAAGCACCATATGATGATCGGGTGTGATAGATTCTAACGTTCACATACAACGGGTCTAAGACAGATTTACACACGCGAAACACTTAGGTTGACTTGACGAGCATAGCATGTACAGACATGGCCTCGGAACACAAGAGACCGATAGGTCGAGCATGAGTCGTATGGTAGATACGATCAACATGAAGATGTTCACCGATGATGACTAGTCCGTCTCACGTGATGATCGGACACGGCCTAGTTGACTCGGATCATGTAATCACTTAGATGACTAGAGGGATGTCTATCTGAGTGGGAGTTCATAAGATGAACTTAACTATCCTGAACATAGTCAAAAGGTCTTCGCAAATTATGTCGTAGCTCGCGCTTCAGTTCTACTGTTTAGATATGTTCCTAGAGAAAATTTAGTTGAAAGTTGATAGTAGCAATTATGCGGACTAGGTCCGTAAACTGAGGATTGTCCTCATTGCTTCATAAAAGGCTTATGTCCTTAATGCATCGCTCAGTGTGCTGAACCTCGAACATCGTCTGTGGATGTTGCGAACATCTGACATACACATTTTGATAACTACGTGATAGTTCAGTTAAACGGTTTAGAGTTGAGGCACCGAAGACGTTTTTAAACATCGCGAAACATATGAGATGTTTCGAGGGCTGAAATTGGGATTTCAGGCTCGTGCCCACATCAAGAGGTATAAGACCTCCGGCGATTTTCTTAGCCTGCAAACTAAGGGAGAAAAGCTCAATTGTTGAGCTTGTGCTCAGATTGTCTGAGTACAACAATCATTTGAATCGAGTGGGAGTTGATCTTCCAGATGAAACAGTGCTGTTTCTCCAAACGCATTACCACCAAGCTACTAGAGCTTCATGATGAACTATAATATATCAGGGACATATATGATGATCCTTGAGATATTCGCGATGTTTGACACCACAAAAGTAGAAATCAAGAAGGAGCATCAATTGTTGATGGTTGGTGAAACCACTAGTTTCAAGAAGGGCAAGGGCAAAAAGGGATACTTCATGAAACAGCAAATCAGCTGCTGCTCTAGTGAAGAAACCCAAGGTTGAACCCAAACCTGAGACTAAGTGCTTCTGTAATAAGGGGAACAGCCACTAGAGCAGAATTACCCTAGATACTTGGTAGATGAGAAGGCTGGCAAGGTCGATAAAAGTATATTGGATATACATTGTGTTAATGTGTACTTTACTAGTACTCCTAGTAGCACCATGGTATTAGATACCGGTTCGGTTGCTAAATGTTAGTAAACTCGAAATAAAAGGCTGCGGAGTAAATGGAGACTAGCTAAAGGTGAGCTGGCAATATGTGTTGAAAGTTTTTCCAAGCTTGATGTGATCAAGCATCGCACGCTCCCTCTACCATCGAGATTGGTGTTTGCGTTGAGCATAGACATGATTGGATTATGTCTATCGCAATACGGTTATTCATTTAAGGAGAATAATGGTTACTCTGTTTATTTGAATAATACCTTCAATGGTCTTGCACCTAAAATGAATACTGAATCTTGATCATAGTGATACACATGTTCATGCCAAAAGATATAAGATAGTAATGATAGTACCACCTACTTGTGGCACTGCCACGTAAGTCATATTGGTATAAAACGCATGAAGAAGCTCCATGTTGATGGATCTTTGGGATCACTCGTTTTGAAAAGTTTGAGACATGCGAACCATGTCTATTGGTGTATATGCATGAAGAAACTCCATGCAAATGGACCATTTGGACTCACTTGATTTTGAATCACTTGAGACATGCAAATCATACCACATGGGCAAGATGACTGAAAGCCTTGTTGTCAGTAAAATGGAACTAGAAAGCAACTTGTTGGAAGTAATACATTTTGATGTGTGCAGTCCAATGAGTGCTGAGGCGTGTAGTGGATATCGTTATGTTCTTACTTCATAGATGATTTGAGTAGATGTTGAGTATATTTACTTGATGAATCACGAGTCTGAATTATTGAAAGGTTCAAGTAATTTCAGGGTGAAGTTGAAAGAGCATCGTGACAAGAGGATAAAATATCTATGATATGATCATAGAGATGAATATCTGAATTATGAGTTTGGCACAGAATTAAGACATTGTGGAAATTGTTTCACAACTAATACAGCCTGGAACACCATAGTGTGATGGTGTGTCCGAACATCATAACTGCACCCTATTGGATATGATGCATACCATGACGTCTCTTATCAAATTACCACGATAGTTTATGGGTTAGGCATTAGAGACAACCACATTCACTTTAAATAGGGCACCACGTAATTCCGATGAGATGACACCGTATGAACTATGGTTTAGAGAAACCTAAGCTGTCATTTCTTAAAAGTTTGGGGCTGCGACGCTTATGTGAAAAAGTTTCAGGCTGATAAGCTTGAACCCAAAGCGGATAAATGCATCTTCATAGGACACCCAAAACAGTTGGGTATACCTCCTGTCTCAGATCCGAAAGCAATAAAGGATTGTTTCTAGAATCAGGTCCTTTCTCGAGGAAAAGTTTCTCTAGAAAGAATTGAGTGGGAGGATGGTGGAGACTTGATGAGGTTATTGAACCGTCTCTTCAACTAGTGTGTGGCAGGGCACAGGAAGTTGTTCCTGTGGCACCTACACTAGTTGAAGTGGAAGCTTATGATAGTGATCATGAGACTTCGGATCAAGTCACTCCCAAACCTCGTAGGATGACAAGGATGTGTACTACTTCAGAGTTGTACGTAATCTTGTCTTGGAAGTCATGTTGCTAGACAACAATGAACCTACGAGCTATGGAGAAGCGATGGTGGGCCCGGATTCCGATAAATGGCTCGAGGCCATAAAATCCGAGAGAGGATCCATGTATGAAAACAAAGTGTAGACTTTGGCAGAACGGCTCGATGGTCGTAAGGCTATTGAGTACAGATGGATTTTAAAAGGAAGACGGACAATGATGGTATGCATCACCATTAAGAAAGATCGACTTGTCGTTAAGATTTTTTTTTCCGACAAGTTCAAGGAGTTGACTATGATGAGACTTTCTCACTCGTAGCGATGCTAAGAGTCTGTTGGAATTATATTAGCGATTACTGCATTATTTATGAAATCTTGCAGATAGGATGTCAAAACATTGTTTCCTTGATGATTTTCTTGAGGAAAGGTTATATGTGATACAACCGGAAGGTTTTGTCAATCCTGAAAGATGCTAATAAGTATGCAAAGCTCTAGCAATCCTTCTAAGGACTGGAGTAAGCATCTCGGAGTTGGAATGTATGCTTTGATGAGATGATCAAAGATTTTGGGTGTATACAAAGTTTATGAGAAACTTGTATTTCCAAAGAAGTGAGTGGGAGCACTATAGAATTTCCGATGAGTATGTGTTGTTAACATGTTGTTGATCAGAAATGATGTAGAATTTCTAGAAAGCATGCAGAGTTATTTGAAAAGTGTTTTTCAATGGAAAGCCTGGATTAAGCTACTTGAACGTTGAGCATCAAGATCTATAAGGATAGATCAAAACGCTTAATGGTACATTCAAATGAGCACATACCTTGACATGATCTTGAAGGTGTTCAAGATGGATCAGTCAAAGAAGGAGTTCTTGCCTGAGTTGTAAGGTATGAAGTTAAGACTTAAAGCTCGACAACGGCAGAAGAAAGAGGAAGGACGAAGGTCGTCCCCTATGCTTTTGTCATAGGCTCTATACGGTATGCCATGCGGAGTACCGCACCTGATGTGTGCCTTGCCACATGTCTGGCAAGAGGGTACAAAGGTGATCAAAAATTATCCTTGGAGTAATAAGGACATGTTTCTCGATTATGGAGGTGATAAAGAGTTCGGCGTAAAGGGTTACATCGATGCAAGCTTTAACACCTATCCGAATGACTCTGAGTAGCAAACCGGATACGTATAGTGGAGCAACCATTTGGAATAGCTCCAAGTGGAGCGTGGAAGCAGCATTTATAATATGACCTACAGATTTGCAAAGTACATACGGATCTGAATGTTGCAGACCCGTTGACTGAAACCTCTCTCACAAGCAAAACATGATCAAACCCCAGAACTCATTGAGTCTTAATCACATGATGATGTGAACTAGTTTAGTGACACTAGTAAACTCTTTGGGTGTTGGTCACATGGCGATGTGACCTGTGAGTGTTAATCACATGGCGATGTGAACTAGATTATTGACTCTAGTGCAAGTGGGAGACTGTTGGAAATATGCCCTAGAGGCAATAATAAATTAATTGTTATTATATTTCCTTGTTCATGATAATCGTTTATTATCCATGCTAGAATTGTATTGATAGGAAACTCAGATACATGTGTGGATACATAGACAACACCATGTCCCTAGTAAGCCTCTAGTTGACTAGCTCAATGATCAATAGATGGTTACGGTTTCCTGACCATGGACATTGGATGTCGTTGATAATGGGATCACATCATTAGGAGAATGATGTGATGGACAAGACCCAATCCTAAGCCTAGCACAAAGATCGTGTAGTTCGTATGCTAAAGCTTTTCTAATGTCAAGTATCATTTCCTTAGACCATGAGATTGTGCAACTCCCGGATACCGTAGGAATACTTTGGGTGTGCCAAACTTCACAACGTAACTGGGTTGCTATAAAGGTGCACTACGGGTATCTCCGAAAGTGTCTGTTGGGTTGGCACGAATCAAGACTGGGATTTGTCACTCCGTGTGACGGAGAGGTATCTCTGGGCCCACTCGGTAGGACATCATCATAATGTGCACAATGTGATCAAGGAGTTGATCACGGGATGATGTGTTAGGGAACGAGTAAAGAGACTTGCCAGTAACGAGATTGAACAAGGTATCGGGATACCGACGATCGAATCTCGGGCAAGTATCGTACCGCTAGACAAAGGGAATTATATACGGGATTGATCGAATCCTCGACATCGTGGTTCATCCGATGAGATCATCGTGGAACATGTGGGAACCAACATGGGTATCCAGATCCCGCTATTGGTTATTGACCGGAGAACATCTCGGTCATGCCTACATGGTTCCCGAACCCGTAGGGTCTACACACTTAAGGTTCGATGACGCCAGGTTTATAGGGAATATATATACATGGTTACCGAATGTTGTTCGGAGTCCCGGATGAGATCCCGGATGTCACGAGGAGTTTCGGAATGGTCCGGAGGTAAAGATTTATATATGGGAAGTCATGTTTTGGTCGCCGGAAAAGTTTCGGGGTTTATCGGTAACGTACCGGGACCACTAGGAGGGTCCCGGGGGTCCACCATTTGGGGCCACCAGCCCCGGAGGGCTGCATGGGCCATGTGTGGGAGCGGACCAGCCCCAGGTGGGCTGGTGCGCCCCCCCACCAAGGCCCAAGGCTCAAGGGAGAGTGGAAAGGGGCAAACCCTAGGCTCAGATGGGCCTAAGGCCCACCTAGTGGGGCGCCCCCCTCTCTTCCCCCTTGGCCGCCTCCCCTAGATGGGATCTAGGCTGTCCGCCACCCCTAGGGGTGGAAACCTAGGTGGGGGCGCAGCCCCTCCCCTCCCCCTATATATACTTGAGGTTTGGGCTGCCCAATACACATGAGTTCCTCTCCTTCTTGGCGCAGCCCTACCCCTCTCCCTCCTCGTCTCTTGCGATGCTTGGCGAAGCCCTGCTGGAGTACCACGCTCCTCCACCACCACCACGCCGTTGTGCTACTGCTGGATGGAGTCTTCCTCAACCTCTCCCTCTCTCCTTGCTGGATCAAGGCATGTGAGACATCACCGAGCTGTACGTGTGTTGAACACGGAGGTGCCGTCCGTTCCGCACTAGGATCATCGGTGATTTGGACCACGACGAGTATGACTCCATCAACCCCGTTCTCTTGAACGCTTCCGCATAGCGATCTACAAGGGTATGTAGATGCACTCTCCTTCCCCTCGTTGCTGGTTTCTCCATAGATAGATCTTGGTGACACGTAGGAAAATTTTGAATTTCTGCTGCGTTCCCCAACACCTGACTATCTACAAGACCCTCCCAAGGGTACAAGATCATAGCTGAGGTAACAAGCTAAACGTCAAAGTCCACGCGGAACTACTAGCGAGACTGAAGTCTCTCTGCAAAAACATAAATTAAGCAAACGTGAGTACAAAATGTACTCAGCAAGACTTACATCAGAACTAACTACATATGCATCATTATCAACGAAGGGATGGTGGAGTTTAACTGCAGCAAGCCAGCTTTGACTCGGTGGTTATCCTGAACTACGACTACAAGTAACTCTTTTGAGGTGGCGCACACGAGTCCACATATTCACCATATCAATACACCACTATGTATCCGCTCCCGTCTCCCTACGAGAACGCCATCCATAGCACTCATGCTTATCTTGCGCATTTTAGAGTATCCACTTTCACTTGTCTATAAACTATGCAAGGGGTCCAAGTTTCCATATTCGAGGAATCCGGCTATTCGAATAGATAATGATAACCCTGCAGGGGTGTACTTCTTCACACACACTCTCGCCACTTATCGCCTTGTACAACAACTACCGAGAAGGGCAGCCCATGGGGAATTGGCACAATGGCGGTGCAAGCTGGGAACAAAATGCAACTGTTGGGAATGTTCCAACCATCATATCTGCCTGGGATTCAGATCCGATTGGTGATAGGATACTTCAGACTCAGCATGTCTGAAAAGAAAGTTTGCAACACAAGTCGATGAGATGGCGTTGCAAGATTCTCAGGAAATGAACTACGATAGCAAGCTCCAAAACATGAGCTGGTTCTGCTACAAACCTATGAACACGCTGTCCAAGACAAGCATGATCACATAGTAGTCTTACAATAAAACACTACCGGGTTCTGATGGGGAACCATCATTGAAATAGCGAAGTCTTGTGCATGTCCGTATGGGCCCTTCGGGAATAGCATTTAAAATTCTTATCCTTGATCAAATCAATCGGTGGCTTCGTGTGCTACGGATACATATAGAATGAAGGTTGCAAGTCTCCAAGCCATAGAATACTTCGCACATGTGCTTGACTGACTTGGGATGATTCCAGAGGAAGCAAAACTAACTTTCTCGGATTCACGGCAGAAACTTTCACCTAATGCACATGAATCAAAGGTAGTCATTTCTTTTATCCAAACATATGCTTCATGAACGAAACACAAAGAAATGCTTACACAAGTTTCCAACACTAGCTTGATGTTTGACATGAGCCATGGAGAAGATAAGATGCTGTTGATGGGCTCAACAACAAATCATAAAGATTTCCATGAAGATGGAATTCCACAACTATGTGAACAAAGCAATAGCATTGGTCAGAACAAATGATATAATGGTGTATGATCGAGGATCAACCACGAGTAAGACAACACTACGAACATCATTGGTTCTGATTTGATTTGGTGATAGCCCATACTCAAATCAAAGTTTTGACAAGACAATAGGTCCAACAACTAATCACGAGGACCAATCAATGAAGATATCATCTTTCTTCAACACACACACACACAAAAGATATCCCTAGACTCGAACTAAGTCAGACAAGCTTTTATCTTCCAACTCTCCAAGTTGTTGTTTAGCTTAACCAACTAGCTCAGGGGTATCCAACACAAATTCTTGGAGAAAGGGTGGTTTAATGGAGAAACAACTTGATCACGAACTCAACATAACAGTCAGGGGACAACCTGGTGATACTTCCGAGAAGATAATCGGTAAATCACGAACCACCGATATGTTATTAAGCTCGAGAACAATCTTGCTTTTCAGAGCAAGACGATATGATCAGCATAGCAAGGCTTTGACAAAATTCTAACTCATTGATCAAATAGTGCACCAGAAATAAGGACTAGGTAGCACAACCAATCTTAGGATGATGATTCAATCACCAGCATGCTAAGAGTGAGAGTTTGTCCATTTACTACCAAGCAATGGAGTTGCTAGGGGTATTGATTTCACACATCATAGTTCACTTGTTGGCATTCCGATAACAACAACACGGAGACCGAGAAATGAATAATGATGGCGAGAAGTATCACTGTATCAAGAATTCTTAAGACGATGTGCAATTCCCATGATATTCTTGACATAAGATGGTAATGCTCCAAGGTAGAACAGATCAAAGGCTTGATTGGCAATTTGATCTGCGGAATACAATTGCTTTGACCCAATCCTAGATATGGATGAGGTACTAGAGTTTGTTTCTCCTAGTCATTCTGGAATAGAATGGCTTGACGGACCACAAGAGTAATAGGTATCGATGAACGAATGCACACTTACTCCTGACTCTCAATTGATAGGCTAGGGTCAGAATACAGCTGAGGAGGGTCAACTTAAGGAACATATAACTTTCTGAGTTGTGGATGCATAGAATAGTATGTCGAACCAAGTTCAACATGTTTCTTCTGGATAACCCATGCAGAGAGGTAGGACTGGCAGAGTCACAATTATGAATGGGGAACTCCTCAAGAGTACTCTGATTGTGATCTTTTGGTCCAAATAATTTCTGCCGTATTGGCTCATGGTATTGGAAGAACGATATACCACAGACCTCGAGGACTATCACAAGGTTACTAATATCTTAAGGGTACTAGCAAATACTAACAACATGAAGTAGGGTGAATCTCGGGTTCAAAACCCAGGAGTAGAATACCTACTAACTAAATAACATCACGGGATGCTTTCAAGAAAGGTGGCCAGAATTATCACACTGGGAACACCAAACATGGCTGGATTACTAACTCTAAGATACCCTAGTGTCATAATAACAACTCCAACATATATGTCGAGGCAATAGAGTACCTCAACTCACCGATTAGTGTCCTTAATCTGGCCCAAAAGGACATCAGAAACGGGATGAAGAGATTTGCAAATGCATCAGACTATTTAGAAACCTGGGATGACTCAGACAGCATAACGGCTGTAAATGCTCAAAATGATTTCAGACATCCCGCAAAAATGGTGGCATAACCACTCAACATCACAATATCAAGGTTCTAAGGCCAGCTATGAACATATGAAAGTAGTAGGAACTGAACTGAGGCTTGAAACCAACAATTCTAAGAGTCTACGGATTAGTAACATGTGATCCTGATAGAAAGATGACAAGCCTAGTTCTTAATCCCCGTAGAAGAGAAGAGGATGACTCAGATTAGCAGGCCATAGGGTAAAGGAGTAAAAAGAGCCTTACGTTCCCTTCCACAATCAATTCCCTTACATAACTAAAGAATTTCTAGACACGACTTCGACTAGCTTGGCTTGGTAATCCTACAGGCAGTCAGGCTCTGATACCAAAGTTGTCAGGATCCCGATTCTAAGTCACACCGATCTAGCCTGTAACACCTCATATCACTTTGCGGCCTCACGCACGGTATTCGCACGGGTGTCGCCTTACCATGGCCCGAGACCGTTTGTGCCTTTTGGCTCACGTTATTGATAGTGTCGCTAGCATCCATATGATAGAGAACCCGGGCCGACATGACTAGTCATGAACCCAAAGTGGCACTAAGTTACGGGGACAGGCATACATGAATCAACATCGAGCATGTCGGTCAGCAGCGTGTGAATCCGGGCTGTAGCACTGGGCTAACAGGACTCCGGGAACCCGGGCTGTAGCAAGCTAGGCAGGACTCCGGATGTCACCGCGTGACATTTACCCGAAGGAACAGACACAGGAACAAAGTGAATCACATGCCGGCCAGTCAAATGTTCCAGAGCAGTAGTGTTGGGCTAGCAGGACTCCGGTGAACCGGGCTGTAGCGGACTACTATGGCTCATGGAAGCACAAGACTACATTTCCCCATAAGAGAGGCTACCAAGGATAAACAACTAGGTTGTCGGATCCCACACATACCAAGCATTTCAATCATACACACAATATGCTCGATATGTGTAAATTCAACATGGCATCAAAACATAACTCTATGACTCAAGTATTTATTCATTAGGCTCCGAGGAGCGAGATATTACAAACATGGGTCTCATGACCCAACATTCAGAGCATACAAGTCAAAGCACATGCGGAAGCTTAACTTGTCTGAGTACAGACAACTAAAAATGAAGAAGGCTGAGGAGCCTGACTATCTACAAGACCCTCCCAAGGGTACAAGATCGTAGCTGAGGTAACAAGCTAAACGTCGAAGTCCACGCGGAACTACTAGCGAGACTGAAGTCTCTCTGCAAAAACCTAAATTAAGCAAACGTGAGTACAAAATGTACTCAGCAAGACGTACATCAGAACTAACTACATATGCATCATTATCAACAAAGGGATGGTGGAGTTTAACTGCAGCAAGCTAGCTTTGACTCGGTGGCTATCCTGAAGTACGACTACAAGTAACTCTTTTGAGGTGGCGCACACGAGTGCACATATTCACCATATCAATACACCACTATGTATTCGCTCTCATCTCCTACGAGAACGCCATCCATAGCACTCACGCTTATCTCACGCATTTTAGAGTATCCGCTTTCACTTGTCTATGAACTATGCAAGGGGTTCAAGTTTCCATATCCGAGGAATTCGGCTATTCGAATAGATAATGATAACCCTGCAGGGGTGTACTTCTTCACATACGCTCTCGCCACTTATCGCCCTGTACACGTCATGTACCTCGGCAACCTTCATGCGGAAGCCAGGCGAGGGTGTCGGCCACGACCTGACTAACCAACAAGTCTCTAGTCTAGGATTATCGCCTATTCGGGTTCCATCCGTTAGGAGATCCGGCCGGGGTGTCACTCACGGCCCCAAACGATGTGTACAGGGTTCCCAAGCCCACCATCCGGGTGCCACTTGGTACACCGGGCCACTGTGCCTTGTCTGTCCCAAGCCCACCTGTACCGGGTGCCACTTGGTAGACTACTAACACTACCTACAAACACCAGAAACTAGTTGCAACTCCTGGACAGATATCAGGTTGATTAATAAGTCGAGAGGGGCACTTAAGCATTCCAATGCATGGTAGTAGTTGTTCATGGATCACAAACACAGAACTCAGTTCCTAAGGATGGCTGCAATGAGACAACCCACCTTGTACTCCTACATGGCCTCTCACCGCTACCTTTACCAAATCGTGTTCACACACTTAGCTCTCAATAGTAGGACATGTTCACCACATTCCAATTCATCCCCGATGAATCAGACCTGACTCAACTCTAAGCAGTAGCAGGCATGACAAACAAACATGAATGAGTTGGCACATCAGGGCTCAAACAACTCCTACTCATGCTAGTGGGTTTCATCTATTTACTGTGGCAATGACAAGTCATGCAGAGGAAAGGGGTTCAGCTACCGCAGCATGTAACAGTTGAATCGCTGTTTTCCTAATGCAGTAAAAGAGAGTAGGAGCGAGAGAGTGGGATTATATCGGAATGAACAAGGGGGGTTTTGCTTGCCTGGCACTTCTGAAGATAGTATAGTTCTTCATCGGTGTCATCGATCTCATCATCAGAACGTCGTCTACCGAGAGGGGACAAAATACCGGCAAACAAGGAAGAACACAATCAATGCAATGCACAATATGATGCATGATCATGACATGGCAATATGCTGTGATTTGGGCTAATGCAACAGAAAGTCATTTTAAATGAAGTGGAATTCAAAACTACATCAAATTCCAACTCCAAACCTATTATGAAATTGCCCTAATCATGTTTCATCCTAAATAGTGAGGTTAACTTGCTCAAACATGCATGAACATGGCATAAACAGATTCTTTGGATTTTTCTGATCATTTTTCATATATAATTTATTTTATTTGGAGTTACGGTTTATTTCATATGATTTTTTGAAATTTAGGACATTTTATGAATTAAATAAATCATTTCTGATTTATTTAAAATCCAGAAAAGCATTTAGGACCACATCACTGCCTCACTATGACGTCAGCCAGTCAACAGGACGCGTCCAGGTCAAACCTGACATGTGGGGTCCACGCGTCGGTGACACAGTGCAAGATATGCTCACAGACAGGTGGGCCTGGTCAACGTACACGTCAGCAAGGTCAATGCTGACGCGTGGGTCCTGTTGAATTAGATTAATTCTAACTAATTACATTAGCTGGTTAACTAAACCAGTGGGGCCCGTCTGCCATTGACCCTTGGGGTTAAAGTAATATGTGATTAGTGCTAATTAAGCAAGTGCACTGAGGGACGTCAGTGAGGACGATGCTAGGGTGCACGGAGGGAGGCTTGGGTGGTGGTGTTGGGTTTCTTGGGAGGTCTTGAGCACGTTCCAGTGCTTGGATGCAAGCGGCGGCGGCTGTGGCCACGACGGCATCGATGCCAGCAGCGAGGAGCTCACGGCTCCGGCGGCTAGGCGGGTTAGAGGACGAAAATGATAGCGGCGCTAGAGGGGAAAGATTCGTGAGCTCACAGGGAGCACGGAGTAGTAGGTCAGCACGCTCGGGGGCGCCCGGGATCCAGCGAATCAACGACGGGGAGGTCCAGTGACCTGGGGTGGAGAAGACGGCGATGGCGTCGCTGCGGTGCGGTGCCTCCGGGGTCGCCTGCTTCGTCATGGAGTAGCCTTGTGTCGTCCCGGAGCTCTGGACACGGTCCGAGAAGCAAGGGGGAGGCGGTGGACGCCGCGGTGCATGTCGGTGCCCTCGGACGCGAGCGAGGAGAGCGGGGGAGAAAGGCAGAGGGAAGGAGAGGGGCACGGGAGAGAGAAAGAGAGGGCCAGGGGTGCGTGGCAACGCCTAGGGAGACCCAACGCGTCAAGGAGGCAACCAGGCAGGTAGGAGGTGGCCGGCGCGCGGCGACCACGCGCCCTCGTGCCTTCTGGCACGAGGTTGAAGGAGGCGGTGCTGTGGCTGGGCCGCTACAGTGGTGGGCCGCAGCTGGGCCGCTAGGTGGGCTGCGTCAGGTAAGTTCTGCTCTGTTTTACCTCTTTTGTTTTCTATTTATTTAAACATTTGCCATTATTCAAAAATTCAAAGCTCAACTTAAACAACGTCAAACATTCCTTTGGATATTTTTATGTTGCTGAATGGACTATTCCAAATTCACATAAAATGTTTCAGGGTATTTGGAAATATATTCTATACATGTTATGAATATAATTCCAAATGCAAATAAAATAATGATTTAAATTCAGTGGCCAAAATATTCCTCAAAAATGTTCATTATTTTTGGTTTGGAGCAAAAACCTCTGCCAAATATAACCAACATTATTTAAGGCCATTTTGGAACATTGAATGCATTTTCCACGGCTCTTTGCCCTGCTTTTGATTAAAGTTTTGAGGCTTCAACAATCCTCAATTCAAGTTCCAGAAATGTAAATATGATGCATGGATGCAATGCCACTAATTACAAGCATGAAACTGGGGCTGTGACATGTCTTCATAGTTCTCGAACCCGTAGGGTCCGCACACTTAATGTTCGGTGACGATCGCTATTATGAGTTTATGTCGTTTGATGTACAGAAGGTTGTTCTAAGTCCCGTATGTGATAACAGACATGATGAGGAGTCTCGAAATGATTGAGACATAAAGATTGATATATTGGACGGCCATATACGAACACCGAAAGTGTTTCGGGTGATTTCGAAGAAAACCGGAGTGTCGGAGGGTTATCGAACCCCCCCCCCCCCCGGGGGGGGGGGGGGAACTAGTGGGCCTAGATGGGCCTTACTGGAGAGAGAGAGAGGGCAGGCCGCGCTCCCCTCCCCCTTGGGTCCGAATTGGACTAGGGGGGTGGCGCCCCCCTCCTTTCCTTCCCCTCTCCCACTCCTTCCTCCCCCTCCTAGTAGGACTAGGAAAGGACGAATCCTACTCCTACTAGGAGGAGGAATCCTCCCCTCCTTGGCGCGCCATAGGGCCGGCCAGCCTCCCCCCTTGCTCCTTTATATACGGGGGCGGGGGGCACCCTAGAACACACAGGTTGACATTGTTTAGCCGTGTGCGGTGCCCCCTCCACCATAATCAACCTCGGTCATATTGTTGCAGTGCTTAGGCGAAGCCCTGCTCCGGTAGTGATAACCCACAAGTATAGGGGATCGCAACAGTTTTCGAGGGTAGAGTATTCAACCCAAATTTATTGATTCGACACAAGGGGAGCCAAAGAATATCCTCAAGTATTAGCAACTGAGTTGTCAATTTAACCACACTTGGAAACTTAGTATCTGCAGTAGAGTGTTTAGTAGCAAAGTAATATGGTAGTAGTGGTAACGATAGCAAATGTAACGGTAGCAAAAGTAATGTTTTTGGAATTTTATAGTGATGATAACAATAGCAACGGAAAAGTAAATAAGCGAAGAAAAATATATGGAAAGCTCGTAGGCAATGGATCGGTGATAGAGAACTATGCCGGATGTGGTTCATCATGTAACAATCATAACCTAGGGTGACACAGAACTAGCTCCAATTCATCAATGTAATGTAGGCATGTGCTCTGAATATAGTCATACGTGCTTATGGAAAAGAACTTGCTTGACATATTTTGTCCTACCCTCCCGTGGCAACGGGGTCCTAGCAGAAACTAAGGGATATTAAGGCCTCCTTTTAATAGAGTACCGGACCAAAGCATTAACACATGGTGAATACATGAACTCCTCAAACTACGGTCATCACTGGGACTGGTCCCGATTATTGTCACTTCGGGGTTGCCGGATCATAACACATAGTAGGTGATTATAGACTTGCAAGATAGTATCAAGAACTCACATATATTCATGAAAACATAATAGGTTCAGATCTGAAATCATGGCACTCAGGCCCTATTGACAAGCATTAAGCATAGCAAAGTCATAGCAACATCAATTTCAGAACATAGTGGACACTAGGGATCAAACCCTAACAAAACTAACTCAATTACATGATAGATCCCATCCAACCCATCACCGTCCAGCAAGCCTACAATTGAATTACTCACGCACGGCGGTGAGCATCATGAAATTGGTGATGGAGGATGGTTGATGATGACGATGGCGACGGATTCCCCTCTCTAGAGCCCCGAACGGACTCCAAATCAGCCCTCCCGAGAGAGTTTAGGGCGTGGAGGCGGCTCCGTATAGTAAAACGCGATGAATCCTTCTCCTTGATTTTTTTCTCTCCGAACACGAATATATAGAGTTGGAGTTGAGGTCGGAGGAGCTCCAGGGGGGCCACCAGGTAGGAGGCGCCCAGGGGGGCAGGCGCGCCCCCACCCTCTTGGCTATGGTGTGGGCCCCCTGGCCTTGATTCTTTGCCAGTATTTTTTATTTCCAAAACTAATCTCCGTGGAGTTTCCGGTCATTCCGAGAACTTTTGTTTTTCCACATAAATAACACCATGGCAATTCTGCTGAAAACAGTGTCAGTCCGGGTTAGTTTCATTCAAGTCATGCAAGTTAGAGTCCAAAACAAGGGCAAAAGTGTTTGGAAAAGTAGATACGACGGACACGTATCAACTTCCCCAATCTTAAACCTTTGCTTGTCCTCAAGAAATTTAGTTGACAAACTGAAAGTGATAAAGAAAAACTTTTACAAACTCTGTTTTCTCTTGTTGTTGTAAATATGTAAAGCCAGCATACAAGTTTTCAGCAAATATTATGAACTAACCATATTCACAATAACTCTTAGGTCTCATGTTTACTCATATCAATGGCATAATCAACTAGAGAGCAATAATAATAAATCTCAGATGACAACACTTTCTCAAAACAATCATGATATGACATAACAAGATGGTATCTCGCTAGCCTTTCTGAGACCACAAAACATAAATGTACGGCACCTTTAAAGATCAAGGACTGACTAGACATTGTAATTCATGGTAAAATAGATCCTACCAAGTCATACTCAATGTAAACTAGCAGTAATGAATGCAAATGACAGTGGTGCTCTCCAACTGGTGCTTTTTTAATAAGAGGGTGATGACTCAACATAAAAGTAAATAGATAGGCCCTTCGTAGAGGGAAGCAGGGATTTGTAGAGGTGCCAGAGCTCAGTTTTGAAATAGAGGTGAATAATATTTTGAGCGGTATACTTTCATTGTCAACATAACAACCAAGAGATGGCGATATCTTCCATGCTACACACATTATAGGCGGTTCCCAAACAGAATGGTAAAGTTCCACCAACAAGCATCAATCCATGGCTTGCTCGAAACAACGAGTGCTCCAACTAACAACAGTCCCGGGGGAGTTTCGTTTGCAATATTTTGATTTGATTTGCATAAAGCATGGGACTGGGCATCCCGGTGACCATCCATTTTCTCGTGAGTGAGGACCGGAGTCCACTCCTCTCGAGAATAACCCGCCTAACATGGAAGATACAGATAGCCCTTTACATGAGCTATTCGAGCATACAAAACAGAATGTTTATTTGAAGGTTTAGAGTTTGGCACATAAAAATTTACTTGGAATGGTAGGTAGATACCGTATATAGGTATGTATGGTGGACTCATATGGAATAACTTTGGGGTTTATGGGATTGGATGTGCAAGCAGTATTCCCGCTTAGTACAGGTGAGGGCTAGAAAAAGACTGGGAACCGACCGGCTAGAGAGCGACAACAGTCATGAACATGCATTAAAATTAATCAACACCGAATGCAAGCATGAGTAGGATATAATGCACCATGAACATAAATATCGTAGAGGCTAGGTTGATTTTGTTTCAACTACATGCGTGAACATGTGCCAAGTCAAGCCACTCGAATCGTTCAAAAGAGGATACCACCCTATCATACCACATCACAACCATTTTAATAGCATGTTGGCATGCAAGGTAAACCATTATAAGCTCCTAGCTAATTAAGCATGGCATAAGCAACTATAATCTCTAATTGTCATTGCAAACATGTTTATTCATAATAAGCTGAATCAGGAACGATGAACTAATCATATTTAGAAAAACAAGAGAGGTCGAGTTCATACCAGCTTCTCCCATCTCAATCAGTCCATCATATATCGTCATAATTGCCTTTCACTTGCACGATCGAATGATGTGAATAACAATAATAGTGCACGTGCATTGGACTAAGCTGGAATCTACAAGCATTCAATAAACAGGAGAAGACAAGGCAATATGGACTCTTTTGTCAGATAAATAATAATGCATATAAGAGCCACTTTAACAATTTAATTATGGTCTTCTCCTATCGACCCCCAAAGAAAAGAAAAGAAATAAAACTATTTACACGGGAAAGCTCCCAACAAGCAAAATAAGAACAGCAAATCTTTTTGGGTTTTCTTTTTAATTACTACTACAAGCATAGAAATTAAAACTAGCTAAAACTTACAACTAAATTTTTTTTGGTTTTTCTTAAGGTTTATTAAACACACAAGAAGAAAGCATAAAAAGGAAATAAACTCGCATGGATATTACAATTAAAAAGTATGAGCACTGATACGTCCATTTTGCATCATGCTTTTATATTAATATTTATTGCTTTATGGGTTGTTATTGCACATTATGTCACAACACTTATGCCTATTCTCTCTTATTTTACAAGGTTTACGTAAAGAGGGAGAATGCCGGCAGCTGGGATTCTGGCTGGAAAAGGAGCAAATATTAGAGACCTAATCTGCACAGCTCCAAAAGTCCTGAAACTTCACGGATGATGTTTTCCAAATATACAAAAAACATTGAGCGCAAGAACTTCACATGGGGGGCCACACCCTGCCCACGAGGGTGCGGGGCGCGCCCTGTCCCCTGGGCGCGCCCCCTACCTCGTGGGCCCCCTGGTGGCCCTCCGGTGACCATCTTCTGCTATATGGACTCTTTCCATGGAAAAAAATCATAAGCCATCTTCTCGGACAAAACTCCACCGCCCCGAGGGGGAACCTTGGCGGAACCAATCTACGGTTCTGGCGGGGCTATTCTGCTGGGGAAACTTCCCTCCTGGAGAGGGAAATCATCGCCATCATCATCACCAACGCTCCTCTCATCTGGAGAGGGCAATCTCCATCAACAACTTCATCAGCACCATCTCATCTCAAAACCCTAGTTCATCTCTTGTATCCAATTCTTGTCTCCAAGTCCGGGATTGGTGCTAGTAGGTTGCTAGTAGTGTTAATTACTCCTTGTAGTTGATGCTAGTTGGTTTAATTGGTGGAAGATCGTATGTTTAGATCCTATATGCACATTAATACCCCTCTGATTATGAACATGTTTATGCTTTGTGAGTAGTTACTTTTGTTCCTGAGGATATGGGAGAAGTCTTGCTATTAGTAGTCATGTGAATTTGGTATTCTTCGATATTTTGATGAGATGTATGTTGTCTCTCCTCTAGTGGTGTTATGTGAACGTCGACTACATGACACTTCACCATTGTTTGGGCCTAGAGGAAGGAATTGGGAAGTAATAAGTAGATGATGGGTTGCTAGAGTGACAGAAGCTTAAACCCTAGTTTATGCGTTGCTTCGTAAGGGGCTGATTTGGATCCATATGTTTCAGGCTATGGTTAGGTTTACATTAATACTTTTGTTGTATTTGCGGATGCTTGCAATAGAGGTTATGTTGGAAATATGCCCTAGAGGCAATAATAAAAGCATTATTATTATATTTCCTTGTTCGTGATAATTGTCTTTATTCATGCTATAATTGTGTTATCCGGAAATCGTAATACATGTGTGAATAACATACACCAACATGTCCCTAGTAAGCCTCTAGTTGACTAGCTCGGTGATCAACAGATAGTCATGGTTTCCTGACTATGGACATTGGATGTCATTGATAACGAGATCACATCATTAGGAGAATGATGTGATGGACAAGACCCAATCCTAAACATAGCATAAGATCGTATAGTTCGTTTGCTAGAGTTTTCCAATGTCAAAGTATCTTTTCCTTAGACCATGAGATCGTGTAACTCCCGGATACCGTAGGAGTGCTTTGGGTATACCAAACGTCACAACGTAACTGGGTGACTATAAAGGTATACTACGGGTATCTCCGAAAGTGTCTGTTGGGTTGACATGGATCAAGACTGGGATTTGTCACTCCGTATGACGGAGAGGTATCACTGGGCCCACTCGGTAGTGCATCATCATTATGAGCTCAAAGTGACCAAGTGTCTGGTCACGGGATCATGCATTATGGTACGAGTAAAGTGACTTGCCGGTGACGAGATTGAACGAGGTATTGGGATACCGACGATCGAATCTCGGGCAAGTAACATACCGATTGACAAAGGGAATTGTATACGGGGTTGCTTGAATCCTCGACATCGTGGTTCATCCGATGAGATCATCGAGGAGCATGTGGGAGCCAACATGGGTATCCAGATCCCGCTGTTGGTTATTGACCGGAGAGTCGTCTCGGTCATGTCTGCATGTCTCCCGAACCCGTAGGGTCTACACACTTAAGGTTCGGTGACGCTAGGGTTGTAGGGATATGTATATGCAGTAACCCGAATGTTGTTCGGAGTCCCGGATGAGATCCCGGACGTCACGAGGAGTTCCGGAATGGTCCGGAGGTAAAGAATTATATATAGGAAGTGCTATTTCGGCCATCGGGACAAGTTTCGGGGTTATCGGTATTGTACCGGGACCACCAGAAGGGTCCCGGGGGTCCACCGGGTGGGTCCACCTGCCCCGGGGGGGCACATGGGCTGTAGGGGGTGCGCCTTGGCCTACATGGGCCAAGGGCACCAGCCCCAAGAGGCCCATGCGCCTAGGGTTCACAAAAGGGAAGAGTCCCACTAGTGGAACGCACCTCCTAGGTGCCTTGGGGGGAAGGGAAACCTCCCTTGGCCGCCGCCCCCCTAGGAGATTGGATCTCCTAGGGTCGGCGCCCCCCCCTTGGCCCTCCTATATATAGTGGGGGAAGGAGGGCTTTTTATCCACGCCTTTGGTTGCCTCCTTCTCCCTCTCCAACACCTCCTCCTCCTCCATAGTGCTTGGCGAAGCCCTGACGGAGTACTGCAGCTCCATCACCACCACGCCGTCGTGCTGCTGCTGGAGCCATCTTCCTCAACCTCTCCTTCCGTCTTGCTGGATCAAGAATAAGGAGACGTTACGCTGACTGTACGTGTGTTGAACACGGAGGTGCCGTCCGTTCGGTGCTAGGATCTCCGGTGATTTGGATCACGTCGTGTTCGACTACCTCATCCCCGTTCTTTGAACGCTTCCGCTCGCGATCTACGAAGGTATGTAGATGCATCCGATCACTCGTTGCTAGATGAACTCATAGATGGATCTTGGTGAAACCGTAGGAAAATTTTTGTTTTCTGCAACGTTCCCCAACAGTGGCATCATGAGCTAGGTCTATGCGTAGTTCTTCTTGCGCGAGTAGAACACAATTTGTTGTGGGCGTAGATGTTGTCAACTTTCTTGCGCTACTAGTCTTATCTTGCTTCAACGGTATTATGGGATGAAGCGGCCCGGACCAACCTTACACGTACGCTTACGTGTGACCGGTTCCACCGACTAACATGCACTAGTTGCATAAGGTGGCTGGCGGGTGTCTGTCTCTCCTACTTTAGTTGGAGCGGATTCGATGAAAAGGGTCCTTATGAAGGGTAAATAGAAGTTGACAAATCACGTTGTGGCTTTCACGTAGGTAAGAAAACGTTCTTGCTAGAAACCTTTTGCAGCCACGTAAAACTTGCAACAACAATTAGAGGACGTCTAACTTGTTTTTGCAGCAAGTGCTTTGTGATATGATATGGCCAAAGTTGTGATGAATGATGAATGATCTATATGTGATGTATGAGATGTTCATGCTATTGTAATAGGAATCACGACTTGCATGTCGATGAGTATGACAACCGGCAGGAGCCATAGGAGTTGTCTTTATTTTTTATATGACCTGCGTGTCATTGAGAAACGCCATGTAAATTACTTTACTTTATTGCTAAACGCGTTAGCCATAGTAGTAGAAGTAATAGTTGGCGAGCAACTTCATGGAGACACAATGATGGAGATCATGATAATGGAGATCATGGTGTCATGCCGGTGACAAGATGATCATGGAGCCCCAAGATGGAGATCAAAGGAGCTATGTGATATTGGCCATATCATGTCACTATTATTATTTGATTGCATTTGATGTTTATCATGTTTTGCATCTTGTTTACTTAGAACGACGGTAGTAAATAAGATGATCCCTCATAATAATTTCAGGAAAGTGTTCCCCCTAACTGTGCACCGTTGCGACAGTTCGTTGTTTCAATGCACCACGTGATGATCGGGTGTTTGATTCAAACGTTCACATACAACGGGTGTAAGACAGATTTACACATGCAAACACATAGGTTGACTTGACGAGCCTAGCATGTGTATAGACATGGCCTCAGAACACAGAAGACCAAAAGGTCGAGCATGAGTCGTATAGAAGATACGATCAACATGAAGATGTTCGCCGACGTTGACTAGTCCGTCTCACGTGATGATCAGACACGGCCTAGTCGACTCGGATCATGTTATACTTAGATGACTAGCAGAGGGATGTCTATCTAAGTGGGAGTTCATTGAATAATTTGATTAGATGAACTTTATTATCATGAACTTAGTCTAAAATCTTTACAATATGTCTTGTAGATCAAATGGCCAACGTAGTCCTCAACTTCAACGCGTTCCTAGAGAAAACCAAGAGGAAAGACGATGGCAGCAACTATACGGACTGGGTCCGGAACCTGAGGATCATCCTCATAGCTGCCAAGAAAGATTATGTCCTACAAGCACCGCTGGGTGACGCACCTGTTCTCCCTGCAGAACAAGACGTTATGAATGCTTGGCAGGCACGTACCGATGACTACTCCCTCGTTCAGTGCGGCATGCTTTACAGCCTAGAGCCGGGGCTCCAAAAGCGTTTTGAGAGACATGGAGCATATGAGATGTTCGAAGAGCTGAAAATGGTTTTCCAAGCTCATGCCCGGGTCGAGAGATATGAAGTCTCCGACAAATTCTTCAGCTGTAAGATGGAGGAAAATAGTTCTGACAGTGAGCACATACTCACTATGTCTGGGTTACATAACCGCTTGACTCAGCCGGGAGTTAATCTCCCGGATGACGCGGTCATTGACAGAATCCTTCAGTCGCTTCCACCGAGCTACAAGAGCTTTGTGATGAACTTCAATATGCAGGGGATGGAGAAGACCATTCCTGAAGTATTTGCTATGCTGAAATCAGCAGAGGTAGAAGTCAAGAAGGAACATCAAGTGTTGATGGTCAATAAAACCACTAAGTTCAAGAAGGGCAAAGGTAAAAAGAACTTCAAGAAGGACGGCCAGGGAGTTGCCGTGCCCGGCAAGCAAGCTGCCGGGAAGAAGCCAAAGAATGGACCCAAGCCCGAGACTGAGTGCTTTTATTGCAAGGGAAGTGGTCAGTGGAAGCGGAACTGCCCCAAATACTTAGCAGACAAGAAGGCCGGCAAAACAAAAGGTATATATGATATACATGTAATTGATGTGTACCTTACTAGTACCCGTAGTAGCTCCTGGGTATTTGATACCGGTCCAGTTGCTCACATTTGTAACTCAAAGCAGGGGCTGCGGAATAAGCGGAGACTGGCAAAGGACGAGGTGACGATGCGCGTCGGGAATGGTTCCAAGGTCAATGTGATCGCCGTCGGCACGCTACCTCTACATTTACCTTCGGGATTAGTATTAAACCTTAATAATTGTTATTTAGTGCCAGCTTTGAGCATGAACATTGTATCGGGATCTTGTTTAATTCAAGATGGCTACTCATTTAAATGCGAGAATAATGGTTGTTCTATTTATATGAGAGATATGTTTTATGTTCATGCTCCTATGGTGAATGGTTTATTCTTAATGAATCTCGAGCGTAATGCTACACATATTCATAATGTGAGCACCAAAAGGTGTAAAGTTGATAATGATAGTCCCACATACTTGTGGCACTGCCTCCTTGGTCACATAGGTGTCAAACGCATGAAGAAGTTCCATGCAGATGGTCTTTTAGAGTCTCTTGATTACGAATCATTTGACACGTGCGAACCATGCCTCATGGGTAAGATGACCAAGACTCCGTTCTCAGGAACAATGGAGCGAGCAACCAACTTATTGGAAATCATACATACTGATGTGTGCGATCCAATGAGTGTTGAGGCTCGCGGTGGCTATCGTTATGTTCTCACCCTCACTGATGATTTGAGTAGATATGGGTACATCTACTTAATGAAACACAAGTCTGAAACCTTTGAAAAGTTCAAGGAATTTTAGAGTGAGGTTGAGAATCAACGTGACAGGAAAATCAAGTTTCTATGATCAGATCGTGGAGGAGAATACTTGAGTCACGAATTTGGCACACACTTAAGAAAATGTGGAATAGTTTCACAACTCACGCCGCCTGGAACACCTCAGCGTAATGGTGTGTCCGAACGTCATCGCACTCTATTAGATATGGTACGATCTATGATGTCTCTTACCGATTTACCGCTATCTTTTTGGGGCTATGCTTTAGAGACTGCCGCATTCACTTTAAATAGGGCTCCGTCGAAATCCGTTGAGACGACACCGTTTCAATTATGGTTTGGGAAGAAACCTAAGCTGTCGTTTCTGAAAATTTGGGGATGCGATGCTTATGTCAAGAAACTTCAACCTAAAAAGCTCGAACCCAAGTCGGAAAAATGCATCTTCATAGGATACCCTAAAGAAACTGTTGGGTATACCTTCTACCTCAGGTCCGAAGGCAAGATCTTTGTTGCCAAGAATGGATTCTTTCTAGAGAAAGAGTTTCTCTCGAAAGAAGTAAGTGGGAGGAAAGTAGAACTTGATGAAGTGTTACCTCTTGAACCGGAAAATGGCACAACTCAAGAAAATGTTACTGAGGTGCCTGCACCAACTAGAGAGGAAGTTATTGATGATGATCAAGATACTTCTGATCAAGCTCCTACTGAAATTCGAAGGTCCACAAGGATACGTTCTGCACCAGAGTGGTACGGCAACCCTGTCTTGGAAATCATGTTGTTAGACAACGGTGAACCTTCGAACTATGAAGAAGCGATGGCGGGCCCGGATTCCGACAAATGGCTAGAAGCCATGAAATCCGAGATAGGATCCATGTATGAAAACGAAGTATGGACATTGACTGACTTGCCCGTTGAACGGCGAGCCATAGAAAATAAATGGATCTTTAAGAAGAAGACAGACGCGGATGGTAATGTGACCATCTATAAAGCTCGGCTTGTCGCTAATGGTTAAAGACAAGTTCAAGGGGTTGACTACGATGAGACTTTCTCACCGGTAGCGAAGCTAAAGTCCGTCCGAATCATGTTAGCAATTGCCGCTTTCTACGATTATGAGATATGGCAAATGGACGTCAAAACGGCATTCCTTAATGGTTTCCTTAAGGAAGAATTGTATATGATGCAGCCGGAAGGTTTTGTCGATCATAAGAATGCTGACAAGGTGTGCAAGCTCCAACGCTCGATTTATGGGCTGGTGCAAGCATCTCGGAGTTGGAACATTCGCTTTGATGAGATGATCAAAGCGTTTGGGTTTACGCAGACTTATGGAGAAGCCTGCGTTTACAAGAAAGTGAGTGGGAGCTCTGTAGCATTTCTCATATTATATGTAGATGACATACTTTTGATGGGAAATGATATAGAACTCTTGGACAGCATCAAGGCCTACTTGAATAAGAGTTTTTCAATGAAGGACCTTGGTGAAGCTGCTTATATATTAGGCATCAAGATCTATAGAGATAGATCAAGACGCCTCATAGGTCTTTCACAAAGCACATACCTTGATAAGATATTGAAGAAGTCCAATATGGATCAATCTAAGAAGGGGTTCTTGCCTATGTTACAAGGTATGAAATTGAGCTCAGTTCAATGTCCGACCACGGCAGAAGATATAGAAGAGATGAGTGTCATCCCCTATGCCTCAGCCATAGGTTCTATTATGTATGCCATGCTGTGTACCAGACCTGATGTAAACCTTGCCGTAAGTTTGGTAGGAAGGTACCAAAGTAATCCCAGCAAGGAACACTGGACAGCGGTCAAGAATATCCTGAAGTACCTGAAAAGGACTAAGGAAATGTTTCTCATTTATGGAGGTGACGAAGAGCTCGTCGTAAAGGGTTACGTCGATGCTAGCTTTGACACAGATCTGGATGACTCTAAGTCACTGACCGGATACTTGTATATTTTGAATGGTGGGGCAGTAAGCTGGTGCAGTTGCAAGCAGAGCATCGTGGCGGGATCTACATGTGAAGCGGAGTACATGGCAGCCTCGGAGGCAGCACATGAAGCAATTTTGGTGAAGGAGTTCATCACCGACCTAGGAGTCATACCCAATGCGTCGGGGCCAATCAAGCTCTTCTGTGACAACACTGGAGCTATTGCTCTTGCCAAGGAGCCCAGGTTTCACAAGAAGACAAGACACATCAAGCGTCGCTTCAACTCCATTCGTGAAAATGTTCAAGATGGAGACATAGATATTTGTAAAGTACACACGGACCTGAATGTAGCAGATCCGTTGACTAAACCTCTCCCTAGAGCAAAACATGATCAACACCAGAATTCCATGGGTGTTCGATTCATCACAATGTAACTAGATTACTGACTCTAGTGCAAGTGGGAGACTGTTGGAAATATGCCCTAGAGGCAATAATAAAAGCATTATTATTATATTTCCTTGTTCATGATAATTGTCTTTATTCATGCTATAATTGTGTTATCCGGAAATCGTAATACATGTGTGAATAACAGACACCAACATGTCCCTAGTAAGCCTCTAGTTGACTAGCTCGGTGATCAACAGATAGTCATGGTTTCCTGACTATGGACATTGGATGTCATTGATAATGAGATCACATCATTAGGAGAATGATGTGATGGACAAGACCCAATCCTAAACACAGCATAAGATCGTATAGTTCGTTTGCTATAGTTTTGCAATGTCAAGTATCTTTTCCTTAGACCATGAGATCGTGTAACTCCCGGATACCGTAGGAGTACTTTGGGTGTGCCAAATGTCACAACGTAACTGGGTGACTATAAAGGTATACTACGGGTATCTCCGAAAGTGTCTGTTGGGTTGACACGGATCAAGACTGGGATTTGTCACTCCGTATGACGGAGAGGTATCACTGGGCCCACTCGGTAATGCATCATCATTATGAGCTCAAAGTGACCAAGTGTCTAGTCACGGGATCATGCATTACGGTACGAGTAAAGTGACTTGCCGGTAACGAGATTGAACGAGGTATGGGATACCGACGATCGAATCTCGGGCAAGTAACATACCGATTGACAAAGGGAATTGTATACGGGGTTGCTTGAATCCTCGACATCGTGGTTCATCCGATGAGATCATCGAGGAGCATGTGGGAGCCAACATGGGTATCCAGATCCCGCTGTTGGTTATTGATCGAAGAGTCGTCTCGGTCATGTCTGCATGTCTCTCGAACCCGTAGGGTCTACACACTTAAGGTTCGGTGACGCTAGGGTTGTAGGGATATGTATATGCAGTAACCCAAATGTTGTTCGGAGTCCCGGATGAGATCCCGGACGTCACGAGGAGTTCCGGAATGGTCCGAAGGTAAAGAATTATATATAGGAAGTGCTATTTCGGCCATCGGGACAAGTTTCGGGGTTATCGGTATTGTACCAGGACCACCGGAAGGGTCCCGGGGGTCCACCGGGTGGGTCCACCTGCCCCGGGGGGCCACATAGGCTGTAGGGGGTGCGCCTTGGCCTACATGGGCCAAGGGCACCAGCCCTAAGAGGCCCATGCGCCTAGGGTTCACAAAAGGGAAGAGTCCCACTAGTGGAAGGCACCTCCTAGGTGCCTTGGGGGGGAGGGAACCCTCCCTTGGCCGCCGCCCCCCTAGGAGATTGGATCTCCTAGGGCTGGCACCCCCCCCCTTGGCCCTCCTATATATAGTGGGGGAAGGAGGGCTTTTCATCCACGCCTTTGGTTGCCTCCTTCTCCCTCTCCAACACCTCCTCCTCCTCCATAGTGCTTGGCGAAGCCCTGACGGAGTACTGCAGCTCCATCACCACCACGCCGTCGTGCTGCTGCTGGAGCCATCTTCCTCAACCTCTCCTTCCCTCTTGCTGGATCAAGAAGAAGGAGACATTACGCTGACTGTACGTGTGTTGAACGCGGAGGTGCCGTCCGTTCAGTGCTAGGATCTCCGGTGATTTGGATCACGTCGTGTTTGACTACCTCATCCCCGTTCTTTGAACGCTTCCGCTCGCGATCTACAAAGGTATGTAGATGCATCCGATCACTCGTTGCTAGATGAACTCATAGATGGATCTTGGTGAAACCGTAGGAATATTTTTGTTTTCTGCAACGTTCCCCAACAGGTTAATCATAAGTGGGATGTTTGTCCAAGTAAGGGCAGCACCCAAGCACCGGTCCACCCACATACCAAATTATCAAAGTACCGAACGCGAATCATATGAGCATGATGAAAACTAGCTTGACGATATTCCCATGTGTCCTTGGGAGAGCTTTACATCATATAAGAGTTTGTCCAGGCTTGTCCTTTGCTACAAAAAGGATTGGGCCATCTTGCTGCACCTTATTTACTTTTGTCACTTGTTGCTCATTACAAACTATCCTATCACAAAACTATCTGTTACCACTTATTTCAGTACTTGCAGAGAATACGTTGCTGGAAACTGCTTATCATTTCCATCTGCTCATCGTTAGGTTCGACACTTACTTATCGAAATGACTACGATAGATCCCCTATATTTTCTGGTCATCAAGACTCTTTTCTGGCGCCATTGCCGGGGAGTGAAGCGCCTTTGGTAGGTGGAATTTGGTAAGGAAAAATTTATATAGTGTGCTGAAATTTACTGTCACTTGTTACTATGGAAAGTAATCCCCTGAGAGGCTTGTTCGGGGTATCTTCACCCCGACCAGTAGAGCAAAGAGTTGCTCCACAACCTACTGAACCTACTGAAAATGAAAATGCTTGCTTTGAAATTCCTTTGGGTATGGTAGAAAAACTGCTAGCTAATCCTTTTTTAGGAGATGGAAAAAAACATCCCGATTAGCATCTAATATATGTGGATGAAGTTTGTGGATTATTTAAGCTTGCAGGTGTGCCCTGAGATGTTGTTAAGAAGAAAGTCTTCCCTTTATCTTTGAGGGGAGATGCATCGAGATGGTATAGGCTATGTGATGATATGGCGTCTTGGAACTACAAACGATTGAAATTGGAATTTCATCAAAAGTTTTATCCTATGCATCTTGTTCATCGTGATCGCAATTATATATATAATTTTTGGCCTCGCGAAGGAGAAAGCATCGCTCAAGCTTGGGGGAGGCTTAAATCAATGTTATATTCATGCCCCAATAATGAGCTCTCAAGAGAAATGATTATTCAAAAAAATTATGCTCGGCTTTCTAATAACAATCTCACCATGCATGATACTTCTTGTGTTGGCTCTTTTATGATGAAGACTATTGAATTCAAATGGGATTTATTGGAAAGAATTAAACGCAACTCTGAATATTGGGACCTCGAAAATGGTAAGGAGTCAGGTATGACACCTAGTTTTGATTGTGTTAAATCTTTTATGGATACCGATATTTTTCGTAAATTTAGCACTAAATATGGACTTAACTCTGAGATAGTAGCTTCTTTCTGTGAATCTTTTGCTGCTTATGTTGATCTCCCCAAGGAAAAGTGGTTTAAATATCATCCTCCCATAGAAGTAAAAGTAGATGCACCTATTAAAGTTGAAGAAAATACTATTACTTATAATGGTCCTATTGTTCCTACTTCTTATGTTGAGAAACCGCCTTTCCCTGTTAGGATCAAGGATCATCCTAAAGCTTCAACTGTGGTTCGTAAAAGCAATATTAAAACATATACACCTCCTGAGCAAGTTAAAGCTGAACCTAATATTGCTATTGTTAAAGATCTCTTGTCTAATAATATAGATGGGCATGTTACTTATTTCTGTGATGAAACTGCTAGAATTGCTAAACCCCGTGATACAGATAAACCTAGACCTGTGGTAGGTATGCCTATTATTTCTGTTAAAATAGGAGATCATTGTTATCATGGCTTATGTGATATGGGTGCTAGTGCTAGTGCAATACCTATTGACTTATAGAAAGAAATTATGCATGACATTGCACCTGTTGAGTTAGAAGATATTGATGTCACAATTAAACTTGCTAATAGAGATACTATTTCACCAATGGGAATTGTTAGAGATGTTGAAGTCTTTTGTGGGAAAACTAAATATCCTGCTGATTTTCTTGTTCTTGGTTCCCCACAAGATAGTTTTTGTCCAACTATATTTGGTAGACCCTTCTTAAATACTGTTAATGCTACCATAGATTGCAAAAGGGATGTTGTTACTGTCGGTTTAGATGATATGACTCATGGATTTAATTTTTCTAAATTTAGTAGACAACACCGTGAAGAAGAATTACCTAGTAAAGATGAAATTATTGGTCTTGCTTCAATTGCCATACCTCCTAGTGATCCTTTAGAACAATATTTGCTAGACCATGAAAATGATATGTTTATGAATGAAAGAAGGGAATTAGATGAAGTATTCTTTAAACAGGAACCTATTCTGAAACACAATTTACCTGTTGAAATCCTAGGAGATCCTCCTCCACCCAAGGGTGATCCCGCGTTTGAGCTTAAACCATTACCTGATACTCTTAAATATGCTTATATTGATGAGAAAAAGATATACCCTGTTATTATTAGTGCTAACCTATCAGAACACGAAGAAGAGACATTATTAAAAACTCTGAAGAAGCACAGTGCTGCTATTGGGTATACTCTTGATGATCTTAAGGGAATTAGTCCCACTCTATGTCAACATAAAATTAATTTGGAAGAAGATGCTAAACCAGTTCGTGATCATCAACGTCGTCTGAATCCTAAAATGAAAGAAGTGGTAAGAAAGGAGATACTAAAGCTCCTTGAGGTAGGTATAATTTATCCCGTTGCTGATAGTAAGTGGGTAAGTCTTGTCCATTGTGTCCCTAAGAAGGGAGGTATTGCTGTTGTTCCTAATGATAAAGATGAAATGATCCCTCAAAGAATTATTACTGGTTATAGGATGGTAATTGATTTCCGCAAATTAAATAAGGCTACTAAAAAATATCACTACCCCTTACCTTTTATCGATCAAATGCTAGAAAGATTATCCAAACATACACAATTTTGCTTTCTAGATGGTTATTCTGGTTTCTCTCAAATACCTGTGTCAGCCAAAGATCAATCAAAGAGTACTTTTACATGCCCTTTTGGTAATTTTTCTTATAGACATGTGCCTTTTGGTTTATGTAATGCACCTGCTACCTTTCAAAGATGCATGATGGCTATATTCTCTGACTTTTGTGAAAAGATTTGTGAGGTTTTCATGGATGACTTTTCCGTCTATGGATCTTCTTTTGATGATTGCTTGAGCAACCTTCATCGAGTTTTGCAGAGATGTGAAGAAACTAATCTTGTCTTGAATTGGGAAAAGTGCCACTTGATGGTTAATGAAGGTATTGTCTTGGGGCATAAAGTTTCTGAAAGAGGTATTGAAGTTGATAAAGCCAAGGTTGATACTATTGAAAAGATGCCATGTCCCAAGGACATCAAAGGTATAAGAAGTTTCCTTGGTCATGCTGGTTTTTATAGGAGGTTCATTAAGGACTTCTCAAAAATCTCTCTGCCTTTGACTAATTTATTACAAAAAGATATACCATTTGTCTTTGATGATGATTGTGTACAAGCATTTGAAATACTTAAGAAAGCATTGATCTCTGCACCTATTGTTCAGCCACCTGATTGGAATTTACCGTTTGAAATTATGTGTGACGCTAGTGATTATGCTATAGGTGCTGTTCTAGGACAAAGAGTTGATAAGACACTAAATGTTATCCAATATGCTAGTAAAACTCTAGCCAATGCTCAAAGAAATTATGCTACTACTGAAAAAGAATTCTTAGCAGTTGCATTTGCCTATGATAAGTTTAGACCTTATATTGTTGATTCTAAAGTAACTATTCACACTGATCATGCTGCTATTAAATATATTATGGAAAAGAAAGATGCTAAACCTAGACTTATTAGATGGGTTCTCTTGCTACAAGAATTTGATTTACATATTGTTGATAGGAAAGGAGCCGAGAACCGCGTTGGAGACAACTTGTCTAAGTTAGAAAATGTGCTTGATGACCCACTACCTATTGATGATAGCTTTCCTGATGAGCAATTAAATGTCATAAATGCTTCGCATACTGCTCCATGGTATGCTGATTATGCTAATTACATTGTTGCTAAGTTTATACCACCTAGTTTCACATACCGGCAAAAGAAAAAGTTCTTCTATGATTTGAGGCATTACTTTTGGGATGACTCACATCTTTATAAAGAAGGAGTAGATGGTGTTATTAGACGTTGTGTACCTGAGCATGAACAGGAACAGATCCTACGCAAGTGTCACTCTGAAGCTTATGGAGGGCACCATGCTGGAGATAGAACTGCACATAAGGTACTACAATCTGGTTTTTATATGCCTGCTCTCTTCAAGGATGCCCTTAAGTTTGTCTTATCTTGTGATGAATGTCAAAGAATTGGTAATATTAGTAGACATCAAGAAATGCCTATGAATTATTCACTTGTTATTGAACCATTTGATGTTTGGGTCTTTGACTATATGGGACCTTTTCCTTCCTCTAATGGTTATACACATATTTTAGTTGTTGTTGATTACGTTACTAAGTGGGTAGATGCTATTCCAACTAGTAGTGCTGATCATAACACTTCTATTAAAATGCTTAAAGAAGTTATCTTTCCATGGTTTGGAGTCCCTAGATATTTAATGACTGATGGTGGTTCACATTTTATTCATGGTGCTTTCCGTAAAATGCTTGCTAAATATGTGTTAATCATAGAATTGCATCCCCTTATCACCCTCAGTCTAGTGGTTAAGTAGAATTGAGCAATAGAGAACTCAAACTAATTTTGCAAAAGACTGTTAATAGGTCTAGAAAGAATTGGTCCAAGAAACTTGATGATGCATCGTGGGCCTATAGAACTGCATATAAAAATCCTATGGGTATGTCTCTGTATAAAATGGTCTATGGAAAAGCATGTCACTTACCTCTTGAACTAGTACACAAGGCTTATTGGGCTATTAAAGAACCAAATTATGATTTTAAACTTGCCGGTGAGAAGAGGTTATTTGATATTAGCTCACTTGATGAATGGAGAACCCAAGCCTACGAAAATGCCAAGTTGTTTAAAGAAAAAGTTAAAAGATGGCATGACAAAAGGATACAAGAGTGTGAGTTTAATGTAGGTGATTGTGTATTTCTATACAACTCTCATTTAAGATTTTTTGCAGGAAAAATTCTCTCTAAATGGGAGTGTCCTTACGTTATCAAGGAGGTCTACCGTTCCGGTGCCATAAAAATCAACAACTTCGAAGGCACAAATCCGAAGGTGGTGAACGGTCAAAGAATCAAACACTATATCTCAGGTAATCCCATAAATGTTGAAACCAATGTTATTGAAACCGTAACTCCGGAGGAATACATAAAGGACACGTTCCAGAATGTTTCAGACTCCAAAAAGGAATAGGTATGTGGTACGGTAAGTAAACCGACTCCAAAACGGTTTTTAAGGCAATATTTCTTCGTTTTGGAATATTTAGAAAAATAGAAAAATAAGCAGCAGTCCGGAAAGGACACGAGGGCTCCACGAGGGTGGAGGGCGCGCCCTACCCCCCTGGGCGCGCCCCCCTACCTCGTGGGCACCTCGTGTGCTCTCCAGACTCCGTTTTCGTACACGACACGTATTTTGGTCGGTAAAAATTCATTATATAATCTCCCGGGGGTTTTGACTCTCGTATCACGAAAATATCTCTTGTCTTTGTTTTGAGCTGTCCTGCAACAGACAGAGCAATATGTCGTCCCAGGATTCGGAAGGAGAAAGCTATGTGGTTGATTACCTCGCAGACCCTAAGGTCTATTGGGATGTGGAGCACTGTTGTTGGACTACGGAAGAAGAAGAGGACTATGAACCCAAGGGAAAGGAGGAGACGAGCGCAGATGAAGATGAAGTCCCACTACCTCAACCTGGGGACATGCATGTGGAGTTCAAAAAGTCAAGCCTCTCGGATAGGGTAAAGAAACCTAAGGTCGAGTCTATCCCTTTTCGCCTATTGCAGGAGAACAAGCAGGAACTATGCAAAAGGATACTGAGCTTGGAGCAGGAGATCGAGGACCTAAGGGACCGAAATTCTGTCCTCAAACGCAAATTAAGGAAGAAGCCCACGCCATCAACAAAATCACCACCGTCTCCTCCAACAAAGAAGAATTGAGTATCTGGTATGGGCACTCCACTTGGCAACTGCCAAGCTTGGGGGAGTGCCCCGGTATCGTATCACCATCACTTTTATCTTTACCGTTTTTCTTAGTTCGTTCCTTTTGGTAATATTTTGATCTAGTAGAATAAGTGTTCTTAGTATGATCTAGTCATGAGTTTTTCTTTATTATCCTTCTATGCAATCGAGTCCTTGAGCTATATAATAAAGTCTAGTGATTGAGTCAAGGGCTTGCTTATTTTTGCCATGATCCCAAATAAAAGAAATGAAAAGAGAAAGAAATTAAAAAGAAACAAAGAGGTCATGTGACTCTTATGGAGAGTAATGAGCTCACATAGAAAGAGTATGATGAATAAAAGTTATTGAGGGTTGACAAACATAGTTTTGGTCATCGTTGCAATTAATAGGAAGTAATAAAGAAAGAGGGGTCTTCACATATAAATATACTATCCTGGACATCTTTTATGATTGTGAACACTCGTTAAGATATGACATGCTAAAGAGTTAACATTGGACAAGGAAGACAACGTAATGGGTCATGTTTTCTTACATCTGAGATAAATTATATTGTCTTGGATCCTCCAACATGTTGAGCTTGCCTTTCTCCCTCATGCTAGCCAAATTCATTACACCAAGTAGAGATACTACTTGTGCTTCCAAATACCCTTAAACCAGTTTTGCCATGAGAGTCCACCATACCTACCTATGGATTGAGTAAGATCCATCAAGTAAGTTGTCATCGGTGAAAGCAATAAAAATTGTTCTTTAAATATGTATGATTGATGGGTGTGGAAGGACTAAGCTTTATACGATCGTGTGATATGGAAGTAATAAAAGCGACAGACTGCATAATAAAGATACATATCACAAGTGGCAATATAAAGTGACGTTCTTTCGCATTAGGATTTTGTGCATCCAACCATAAAAGCGCATGACAACCTCTGCTTCCCTCTACGAAGGGCCTATCTTTTACTCTTATCTCCTACATTGCATAAGAGTCTTGGTGATCTTCACCCTTCCTTTTTACATTTTATCCTTTGGCAAGCACAATATGTTGGAAAGATCCTAGTATATATGGCTAATTGGATATGGGTTTTCATGAACTATTACTATTGACATTACCCTTGTGGTAAAATGTTGGGAGGTAAAACTATAAGCCCCTATCTTTCTCTGTGTCCGGTTAAAACTCCATACCCATAAGTATTGCGTGAGTGTCAGCAATTGTGAAAGACTATATGATAGTTGAGTATGTGGACTTGCTGAAAAGCTTTTATACATTGACTCTTTCCTATGTTATGATAAATTGCAATTGCTTCAATGAGTGAGATTATAGTTTGTTAGTTTTCAATGAAGTTTACGATTCATACTTGATATTGTGATTGAATTATTACTCTAGCATAAGATATCATATGACAAGAATTATATAAGTTGCTACTCTAAGAATGATCATGATGCCCTCATGTCCGTATTTTATTTTTATCGACACCTTCATCTCTAAACATGTGGACATATTTTTCGATTTCGGCTTTTGGCTTGAGGACAAGCGAGGTCTAAGCTTGGGGGAGTTGATACGTCCATTTTGCATCATGCTTTTATATTAATTTTTATTGCATTATGGGCTGTTATTGCACATTATGTCACAACACTTATGCCTATTCTCTCTTATTTTACAAGGTTTACATAAAGAGGGAGAATGCTGGCAGCTGGGATTCTGGCTAGAAAAGGAGCAAATATTAGATACCTATTCTGCACAGCTCCAAAAGTCCTGAAACTTCATGGATGATGTTTTCCAAATATATAAAAAAACATTGAGCGCAAGAACTTCACCAGGGGGGCACACCCTGCCCACGAGGGTGGGGGCGCGCCCCCTACCTCGTGAGCCCCTGGTGGCCCTCCAGTGACCATCTTCTGCTATATGGACTCTTTCGATGGAAAAAAAATCATAAGCCATCTAATCGGACGAAACACCGCCGCCACGAGGCGGAACCTTGGCGGAACCAATCTAGGGTTCTGGCGGGGCTGTTCTGCCGGGGAAACTTCCCTCCCGGAGGGGGAAATCATCGTCATCACGAACGCTCCTCTCATCAGGAGAGGGCAATCTCCATCAACATCTTCATCAACACCATCTCATCTCAAAACCCTAGTTCATCTCTTGTATCCAATTCTTGTCTCCATGTCCGGGATTGGTGCTACTAGGTTGCTAGTAGTGTTAATTACTCCTTGTAGTTGATGCTAGTTGGTTTAATTGGTGGAAGATCACATGTTCAGATCCTATATGCACATTAATACCCCTCTGATTATGAACATGTTTATGCTTTGTGGGTAGTTACTTTTGTTCCTGAGGACATGGGAGAAGTCTTGCTATTAGTAGTCATATGAATTTGGTATTCGTTCGATATTTTGATGAGATGTATGTTGTCTCTCCTCTAGTGGTGTTACGTAAATGTCGACTACATGACACTTCACCATTATTTGGGCCAAGAGGAATTCATTGGGAAGTAATAAGTAGATGATGGGTTGCTAGAGTGACAGAAGCTTAAACCCTAGTTTATGTGTTGCTTCGTAAGGGGCTGATTTGGATCCATATGTTTCATGCTATGGTTAGGTTTACCTTAATACTTTTGTTGTATTTGCGGATGCTTGCAATAGAGGTTAATTCTACGTGGGATGTCTGTCCAAGTAAGGGCAGCACCCAAGCACCGGTCCACCCACATACCAAATTATCAAAGTACCAAACGTGAATCATATGAGCTTGATGAAAACTAGCTTGACGATATTCCCATGTGTCCTCGGGAGCGCTTTACATCATATAAGAGATTGTCCAGGCTTGTCCTTTGCTACAAAAAGGATTGGTCCACCTTGCTGCACCTTATTTACTTTTGTCACTTGTTGCTCATTACAAACTATCCTGTCACAAAACTATTTGTTACCACTTATTTTAGTACTTACAGAGAATACCTTGCTGGAAACTGCTTATCATTTCCTTCTGCTCCTCGTTGGGTTCGACACTCTTACTTATCGAAAGGACTACGATAGATCCCCTATACTTGTGGGTCATCAAGCACCGACATCTAGCCATGAGTCTATGAACATGAATGTAATGTCGGTGAGAAATACATACTCGCCCAAGCTTAGTCTTTTGGCCTAAGTTGGTCTATGGCCACGACTGGCCTGGCGGATATCCAAAGTTGTAGTTAGGGTCGTACTGAGATGCAGCAGTAATTGCACCATGGGCTGTAGCTTGGAGGCAAGCTATCTTAGCCCTCCTCTTATACTCTTCCGCCTCCTCTCTGGTTATAAAATATCTCCCTTTTGCCTAAAAGTCAAAGAAAGTAGAAGCTGGGAGAGCAACATGATAGGTGCGTCGTCTGTCAAAGATTAGTCGATACTGGAGGAGCTAATCGTTCCTCTCAACAAAATGATGACGAACAATAGCCTCATAATCCAAATAAGCAGGAGGCAACTCAATATCATCCTCACGTATGGTTATACCAAGAAAATTACCTATACGGGTTGCATAAATTCCACCAAAGAAATCTCCATTAAATCTATTATGATGCAACCTACGTGCAACAATGGCTCCCAAGTTATAAGATTTATCTCCTGACACAACACTCCTAAGAATACTGAGGTCAGGGACACACATATGACATGCTTCATCTTTACCATTTATGCACCTACCTATGAAGAGAGAGAAATAATGTATAGCAGGAAAATGAATGCTGCCTATGGTAGGTTGTGCTATATCTCTAGATTCCCCCACATTTATATTAGCAAGAAAATCTCTAAACTCAGATTTTCGAGGTTCACTAGTACTACCCCATTGTGGAAGTTTGCAAGCAGTAGTAAAATCCTCTAAGTTCATAATATAAGAATTTTCATAAAGATCAAACAGGACAGTTCGAGAATTGCACGAAGATGAAAATTCAAACCTCCTCACAAAGGAACTAGTGATATAATGGTACTGGCGGCACTTTTCTGCCTCGAAGCTCACAAGATCAGTGTTATGCAAATCTGCGTTAAATTCCTCCTTAATTCCTGCTCGATCCATGAAGTCTTGTGAAGGCCATTCACAAGGCCACACTGGATCATCCCTTGGTGGCTCATCATCAGCATCACGTATTGCAAGCCTGGGTCCTTGCTTCCTTGAAGAACCACATTGGTACATTTTCCTAAACATATTTCTTCTTCTGAATTTTTTTTGAAATTTTTAGTAACTTCAAATAAAAGTGAACCAAGCTCAACAATATTGATAGCTACTGCTCCTACAAGTGCCTAGAGCCTATATCATGCATTAGTACTACTTGGAACCATATAAATTTGACATGCAAGCTCAAGAACATGGTCACCTAGGAAGCACAAATTTGCAATGAATAAAGCACTAGAACAAAAACTAATTGGACCAATGGAGGAGTCACATACCAAGGAACAATCCCCCAAAGCAGTTTTGTGAGAGGTGCTTTGAGCCAGGAGATCGAAAATCATAGCAAAATGAGCTAGAACTCGTGCTTGAGCTGGATAGTGGTGTTTGTGGGAGGAAGAAGAAGTGTATGGGTGTGGGAATAAGTGGAGGGGAGCCACCATGGGCCCATGAGGCAGGGGGCGCGCCCAGGGGGGTGGGCGCGCCGTGGACCCTCGTGGCCAGGTGCTTGCTCAGGTGCTTGCTCCCCCTATTGTGTTCTTAGTGCCAAATACACTCAAATATTCCAGAAAAAATCATATTTAAATTTTAGGGCATTTGGAGAACTTTTATTTTCAGGGTATTTTTATATTGCACGGATAATCAGAAAACAGACAGAAATTACTATTTTTGCTTTATTTAAACTAAATAACAGAAAGTAAATAGAGGGTACAGAGAGTTGTGTTTTCTAACTTCATCCATCTCATGCTCATCAAAAGGAATCCACTAACAAGGTTGATCAAGTCTTATTAACAAACTCATTCCGAATAACATGGAACCGGAGAATTTTCGAATAACACTAGGTTACCTCAACGGGGATATGCACATCCCCAACAATAAGAATATCATATTTCTTGTTGACAGTAGGAAGAGGAAATTCAAAACCTCCAAAAATAATCAATGGAATTTTTTCAATAGAATTGATATTGTGAACTTGAGGTTGTTTCCTCGGAAAGTGTACCATATGCTCATTACCATTAACATGAAAAGTGATATTGCTTTTGGTGCAATCAATAACAGCCCCTACAGTATTCATAAAGGGTCTTCCAAGAATAATAGACATACTATTGTCCTCGGGAATATCAAGAATAACAAAGTCCGTTAAAATAGTAATGTTTGCAACCACAACAGGCACATCCTCACAAATACCGACAGGTATAGCAGTTGATTTATCAGCCATTTGCAAAGATATTTCAGTAGGTGTCAACTTATTCAAATCAAGTCTACGATATAAAGAGAGAGGCATCACACTAATACCGGCTCCAAGATCACATAAAGCATTTTTAACATAGTTTCTTTTAATGGAGCAGGGTATAGTGGGTACTCCTGGATCTCCAAGTTTCTTTGGTATCCCACCCTTAAAAGTATAATTAGCTAGCATGGTGGAAAATTTAGCTTCCGGCATCTTTCTTTTATTAGTAACAATATCTTTCATGTACTTAGCATAAGGATTCATTTTGAGCATATCGGTTAATCGCGTACGCAAAAAGATAGGTCTGATCATTTCAGCAAAGCGCTCAAAATCCTCATCATCCTTTTTCTTGTATGGTTTTGGAGGAAAAGGCATGGGTTTCTGAACCCAAGGCTCTCTTTCCTTACCTTGTTTCCTAGCAACAAAGTCTTTCTTATCATAACATTGATTCTTTGATTGTGAGTTATCAAGATCAACAGCAGGTTCAATTTCTATATCATTATCATTACTAGGTTGAGCATCAACATGAATATTATCATTTACATTTATCACTAGTTTCATGTTCATTACCAGATTGTGTTTCAGCATCAGAAATAGAAATATCATTGGGATTCTCAGGTGTGTCAATAACAGGTTCAATAGAAGCATGCAAAGTCCTATCATTTTTCTTTTTCTTCCTTTTAGAAGGATTAGGTGCATCTATATTATTTCTCTGAGAATCTTGCTCAATTCTCTTAGGACGGCCTTTAGGATACAAAGGTTCCCGAGTCATTTTACCGCCTCTAGTCATAACTCTAATAGCATTATAAGTTGTCTTACTATTTAATTCATTGAGCAAATCATTCTGAGATTTAAGTACTTGTTCTACTTGAGTGGTAACTATAGAAGCATGTTTAGTAATAAGTTTAAGTTCACCTTTAACATTAGCCATATAATCACCCAAGTGTTCAAGCATATCAGCACTGCATTTTAATTCCCTTCCAAAATAAGCATTGAAGTTTTCTTGTTTAACCATAAAGTCATCAAACTCATCCAAGCATGGGCTAGCAAACTTAGTAAATGGGATTTCAGATTTATCATATCTATAGAGAGCATTTACCTTTACTACCTGTGTCGGGTTATCAAGACCATGTATTTCTTCAACGGGCGGTAAATTAAGACCATGTATTTCTTAAATAGGAAGTAAATTCTTAACATCTTCAGCTTTAATACCTTTTTCCTTCATAGATTTCTTTGCCTCTTTCATATCTTCAGGACTGAGAAATAGAACACCCCTTTTCTTCGGAGTTGGTTTAGGAATAGGCTCAGGAACTGGCTCAGGAAGTTTCCAATTATTTTCATTTGTCAACATATTATTCAATAGAATTTCAGCTTCATCCGGTGTTCTTTCCCTGAAAACAGATCCAGCACAACTATCCAGGTAATCTCTGGAAGCATCGGTTAGTCCATTATAAAATATATCAGGTATTTCATTTTTCTTAAGAGGATGATCAGGAAAAGCATTAAGTAATTGGAGAAGCCTCCCCCAAGCTTGGGGGAGACTCTCTTCTTCAATTTTCACAAAATTATATATATCCCTTAAGGCAGCTTGTTTCTTATGAGTAGGGAAATATTCAGCAGAGAAGTAATAAATCCTATCCTAGGGACTACGCAGACAACCAGGATCAAGAGAATTAAACCATATCTTAGCATCACCCTTTAATGAGAACGGAAATATTTCAAGGATATAAAAGTAGCGAGTTCTCTCATCATTAGTGAATAGGTTATCTATATCATTTAATTTAGTAAGATGTGCCACAACAGTTTCAGATTCATAGCCATAAAAAGGATCATATTCAACCAAACTAATTATATCAGGATCAATAGAGAATTCATAATCCTTATCAGTAACAAAGATAGGTGAAGTAGCATAAGTAGGATCATATTTCATTATAGCATTTAGAGTTTTTTGTTTAAGCTTAGCTAATAATTTCTTAAGATCACTTCTATCATTGCAAGCAAGAATGTCTCTTTTAGTTTCTTCGTCCATAACATAGCCCTCAGGCACAACAGGTAATCCATATTTATTAGGAGAGCCTTCATCATCACGTTCATCAATATTATCAGTTTCAATAATTTCATTCTCTCTAGCCCTAGCAATTTGTTCATCAAGAAATTCACCAAGTGGCACAGTAGTATCAAGCATAGAAGTAGTTTCATCATAAGTATCATGCATAGCAGAAGTGGCATCATCAATAACATGCGACATATAAGAATTAATAGCAGAAGCAAGTTTAGGTGTCGCAAGCTTACTCAAAATAGAAGGTGAATCAACTGTAGAGCTAGATGGCAATTCCTTACCTCCCCTCGTAGTTGAGGGATAAATTTTTGTTTTCGCATCTTTCATGTTCTTCATAGTCACCAGCAGATATAAATCCCAAGTGAATCAAAGAATAGAGCTATGCTCCCCGGCAACGGCGCCAGAAAATAGTCTTGATAACCCACAATTATAGGGGATCGTAACAGTTTTCTAGGGTAGAGTATTCAACCCAAATTTATTGATTCAACACAAGGGGAGCCAAAGAATATTCTCAAGCATTAGCAGCTGAGTTGTCAATTCAACCACACCTGGAAACTTAGTATCTGCAGCAGAGTGTTTAGTAGCAAAGTAATATGATAGTAGTGGTAACGATAGCAAAAGTAACGGTAGAAAAAGTAATGTTTTCGGTATTTTGTAGTGATGATAACAATAGCAACGGAAAAGTAAATAAGCGAGGAACAATATATGGAAAACTCATAGGCAATGGATCGGTGATAGAGAATTATGCCGGATGTGGTTCATCATGTAACAGTCATAACCTAGGGTAACACAGAAGTAGCTCCAATTCATCAATGTAATGTAGGCTTGTATTCCGAATATAGTCATACGTGCTTATGGAAAAGAAGTTGCATGACATCTTTTGTCGTACACTCCCGTGGCAGCGGGGTCCTAGCGGAAACTAAGGGATATTAAGGCTCCTTTTAATAGAGTACCAGACCAAAGCATTAGCACATGGTGAATACATGAACTCCTCAAACTACGGTCATCATCGGGAGTGGTCCCGATTATTGTCACTTCAGGGTTGCCGGATCATAACACATAGTAGGTGACTATAGACTTGCAAGATAGGATCAAGAACTCACATGTATTCATGAAAACATAATAGGTTCAGATCTGAAATCATGGCACTCGGGACCTAGTGACAAGCATTAAGCATATCAAAGTCATAGCAACATCAATCTCAAAACATAGTGGATACTAGGGATCAAACCCTAACAAAACTAACTCGATTACATGATAAATCTCATCCAACCCATCACCGTCCAACAAGCCTACAATGGAATTACTCACGCATGGCGGTGAGCATCATGAAATTGGTGATGGAGGATGGTTGATGATGACGACGGCGATGGACTCCCCTCTCCGGAGCCCCGAACGGACTCCAGATCAGCCCTCCTGAGAGAGTTTAGGGCTTGGCAGCGGATCCGTATCGTAAAACGTGATGAATCCGTCTCCTTGATTTTTTTCTCCGAACACGAATATATAGTTAGATTTCAGGTCGGAGGAGCTCTAGGGGGCCCACGAGGTAGGGGCGCGCCCCCACTCTCGTGCCTAGGGTGTGGGGCCCCTGGCCTTGATTCTTTGCCAGTATTTTTTATTATTTCCAAAAATAATCTCCATGGAGTTTCAGGTCATTCCGAGAACTTTTGTTTCTACACATAAATAACACCATGGCAATTTTGCTGAAAATAGCATCAGTCCGGGTTAGTTCCATTCAAATCATGCAAGTTAGAGTCCAAAACAAGGGCAAAAGTGTTTGGAAAAGTAGATATGACGGAGACATATCATGTAGCTTCATCATGCCGTCGTGCTGACGAAACTTTCATTCGACACTCAGCTGGATCTAGAGTTCGCGGGACGTCGCCGAGCTGAACGTGTGCAGATCGCGGAGGTGCCGTACCTACGGTGCTAGGATCAGTCGGATCGTGAAGAGTTCGACTACATCAACCGCGTTGTCAGAACGCTTCCGCTTACGGTCTACGAGGGTACGTGGACAACACTCATCCCCTCTCGTTGATATGCATCACCATGGTAGATCTTGCATGTGCATAGGAATTTTTTTGAAATTACTGCGTTCCCCAACAGTGTTCTTCCCTTACTTGTAGTTTAACAACTTCTAGTACAACTGGGTGATGATGATGTGGTTATCCTTTTGCAAATATGTATGCATGCTCATAGTATAGTTCTTGTATGTTGCTATTGAACAACAACTGCAAGATTAGTTCTCTGAATATGAAAATTTAGTTCCTATGTGGAATATTTAAATTCTGCCTTTAGGGACGTGTTCTGCCTTTACTTGTAGTTTAATAACTTCTAGTAGAAGTACAAAAATGACTTCTATTCAGAAGTTAATGTTGGATTCTAAAGATGTACATGATTTTTCTTCTGGTTGACATTTATATGAAACAGTCAATTTGTGCATTCTGGTGCATTCTCTGAATTTACTGTTGTGGTTACATCAAAATGTCAGGACGTAACTTAAGTTGCAGGCCACCAAATTGACAGCACAGCAAAAATGAAGAGGGGGAGGGGGATCAAATCATCATTTACCTTGGACTGACCACAAGAACCTTGTTTTTCAGCTTTCTTCTTTCTTCCTTTTGCTTTTCCTTTTGAGAAATCTATGTTTTGGGTACAATCTGAAGCTTCATCCATTTGTGTTGGTGTTGTATAACTTTGGGCAATCGGGGGGGGGGAGGTAGGAAGGAAGAAATGGGAGGAAGAAGATATATGGAGACATCACAAGACAGCAACGCACCTGAGCTTTGTTTGTGCATACATGGCAGCAGTTGTGTTGGTGATCGGGAAGGAGGGAGGAAGAAGACCTTCTGTGCATGAGCTTTTTTGAGCTGATTTTGTGCGCGAGCTGGATCCGCTTGATTTGAGTGGAGTGGCTTTGGTTCTTTAGCGGGTTCAGGCTCGTTTCACTTTTGGGCTGGACAGAAGGTAGAACACGGCAACAGAAGCTTTTTAGCGATGGATCAGTCAGTTTTCTTGTTGGGTTGATCGACTGACCCTAATTTTGGGTCAGTCAGTTTTCTTGTGTCTTCTTATCTTTTCATTTGTTAACTAATCAGCTGACCACATTGTACAATCAGTCGATTGATCTATAGCCTCTCCTGTCGGTGTCAAAACCGGCGGATCTCGGGTAGGGCGTCCCGAACTGTGCGTCTAAGGTCGATGGTAACAGGAGACAGGGGACACAATGTTTTACCCAGGTTCGGGCCCTCTCCATGGAGGTAATACCCTACGTCCTGCTTGATTGATCTTGATGAATATGAGTATTACAAGAGTTGATCTACCACGAGATCGTAATGGCTAAACCCTAGAGGTCTAGCTAGTATGTCTATGGTAATGTATTTATCCTCCGGTTTATATAGACACCGGGAGGATCTAGGGTTACACAAGGTCGGTTACAAAGAAAGGAATCTACATATTTGGTCGCCAAGCTTGCCTTCCACGCCAAGGAGAGTACCATCCAAACACGGGTGCAGTATTCAGTCTTCGTATCTTCACAGCCCATGAGTCCGGCCCACGGCTAACAGCCCGGACACCCCGAGGACCCCTTAGTCCAGGACTCCCTCGGTAGCCCCTGAACCTGGCTTCAATGACAACATATCCGACACATAGATCTGTCTTCGGCATTGCAAGGCGGGTTCCTTCCTCCGAACTCCAAGCTAGTCTTCGGACGTATCGATATGTCCGGACCTGTAACACACACAACACAACTGTAGAGAGAATATAATATTCCACGAGTCCAATCCACTGACAAATTTTTTACAACATGACATCGCGTCTGCCCGGTCACTGTATCGAACCGTTTTGTCTGCCATCCCGTGTTTAGAGATGCAATTTCCATTGGCACGTCTTGTCAAAGCAGAGATCGTGTCCCCTTATTGTGGGATCCTCATCAATACGGGCGTGCGTAACCCAACCATGTCGTTTATATAGCCTTGGGAGTACGCGAATTTCAAGGCTAGTGGGGAGGCGTTCAATATTCACTGCCTTTATAAGGAGATAAGAATCCCTTTTCTTCACCCACGCCTTCTCTCTTCCTCTGCCCTTCCACTCTTGAGCTCCAACGCACAAGTTCTCATCCGTTTCCCACTCGAGCAAGCACCAAACCATGTCTGGATCCGGACGTCACCGAGCTTCGGGTGGCCGGGTATCTGGCAAAGGGAATCGCCCACCGCCTTCCAGCCCAGGGACAAATCGTTCCCACGCCGAAGCCCAATGAGAGGGTAGTATTCATACCTCATTTCCTCCGTGGGTTAGGGTTTCGACTCCACCCCTTCATCCGCGGGCTAATGTTCTGGGATAGACTTCCACAACCTATCCCCGAACTCCTTTCTCAATATCTCGGCGTTCATCATTGTGTGTGAAGCCTTCCTTTGCATCCAACCCCACTTCGGGTTGTGGCTCAAAATCTTCAATGTGAAGCCTAAGGTGGTGGATGGCCAACACACGGAGTGCGGAGGCGCCATGGTGAGCAAGCTGGCGAACGTCTCCTGTCCAAAAGGCACTTTCATGGAGTCTGTCAAGGAATGGCAAAAGCAATGGATCTACATTACAGAAACCCGCGATGCCACCTGGGCCGCGGTTGTCGGATTCAACTCCGAAGCTCCCACGCGACTCACCTCCTGGGTGGAGAAGAGCCCGAACTGGTGTTCATCAAACGAGCTGACAGCGCTGGCAACGCGCATTCAAAGCATCATGGACAAGGATGTCAAACTTGTCGATGTAATCCAGGTGATGCTAGTTCACCGAATTCTCCCCTGCCAAAGCCGAAGTCATTCTCTATAGGAGTTTAGTCCGAAGAAGCACCAAACCCTAGAGAGGCTCTTAGAACAACCCATGAAGACGTCTAGAAGTTGCTCTTCCAGGGAAACAAGACACCGCCGGCCACAACCTCGGACCGTGGGTACAATGTTAATCACTCCGCCAACAAGGTAAATCTTAACTGCATCCTTTACTTGCTTGTTTCGAGGATGATATCTAAGATTTTATTATAATGGCTTCTTCAGGAGTGCATGGAGAAGGCGAAGCGAATCCAATGTCCGACTCCGCTGCCTGAAGAACCGGTCATCCCGCGTTTAGCGACGATGCTGGTGCCGGCACCCTATAAGGCGCCGGAGAAGAAGACCACAGGGAAGGCCAAGAAGGTCCGGTGTGGCCCCCGCCGCAAGGGCGCTTCGGACGCGGCATCCGAAGACAAGACCCGCTCCTCCGCCGCCGAAGACGACGATGAGGAGGAGGACGAGGAGTAGAATAACCCTCCCCTGATGAGGGGAGGAAGAAGAGGGGGGCTGCTACCTCTTGAGCATTGTGTTGGTTTTCCCTTGAAGAGGAAAGGGTGATGCAGTAAAGCAGCGTAAGTATTTCCCTCGGTTTTTGAGAACCAAGGTATCAATCCAGTAGGAGATCACGCTCGAGTCCCACGCACCTACACAAACAAATAAGAACCTCGCAACCAACGCGATAAAGGGGTTGTCAATCCCTTCACGGTCACTTACGAGAGTGAGATCTCATAGATATGATAAGATACTATTTTTGGTATTTTTATGATAAAGAGAAATAAAGATGGAAAGTAAAATAAACGGAAATAGAAATAGCTAAGTGTTGGAAGATTAATATGATGGAAGATAGACCCGGGGGCCATAGGTTTCACTAGTGGCTTCTCTCAAGAGCATAAGTATTACGGTGGGTAAACGAATTACTGTCGAGCAATTGATAGAATTGAGCATAGTTATGAGAATATCTAGGTATGATCATGTATATAGGCATCACGTCCGCGACAAGTAGACCGAAATGATTCTGCATCTACTACTATTACTCCACACATCGACCGCTATCCAACATGCATCTAGAGTATTAAGTTCATAAGAATAGAGTAATGCTTTAAGTAAGATGACATGATGTAGAGGGATAAACTCATGCAATATGATATAAACCCCATCTTTTTATCCTCGATGGCAACAATACAATACGTGCCTCGCTGCCCCTGCTATCACTGGGAAAGGACACCGAAGATTGAACCCAAAGCTAAGCACTTCTCCCATTGCAAGAAAGATCAATCTAGTAGGCCAAACCAAACTGATAATTCGTAGAGACTTGCAAAGATAACCAATCATACATAAAAGAATTCAGAGGAGATTCAAATATTGTTCATAGATAAACTTGATCATAAACCCACAATTCATCGGATCTCGACAAACACACCACAAAAGAAGATTACATCGAATAGATCTCCAAGAAGAACGAGGAGAACTTTGTATTGAGATTCAAAGAGAGAGAGAGAAGAAGCCATCTAGATACTAGCTATGGACCCGAAGGTCTGAAGTAAACTACTCACCCTACAAAAAAATACAGTTCCATGCTGATACGTGTTTGTCACAGTAGGTCGCGTTTTCTGTCATGCATGTACATCCATGACAGAATCAAGATAGTCATACCTGTGCTGTCGTAGAAGTGTTCCATGACATTACCAAAATTATCATCACGGAAGTGTCCACTTCCATGACGATAAATCGCGCGTCACAGAAGTGCTTTCATCAAGGGTGACCGACACGTGGCATCCATCATAACGGAATGCCGTTAAGCTATCGGGTCGGGTTTTGGATCCGATAACCCGTAAACAGTCCCGACCAATGGGGATTTTCCACGTGTAAAATCATCATTGGCTAGAGGAAACACGTGTCGGCTCATCGTTGGGACAAATGTCAACCACTCATTAGACGAAAGGTGCCTATGATACGTCGACACGTGGCACGGCCCAACAGAGGCCCATTCCTATGAAAAGGCCAGCCCGTTTGACTTGGTCAAAAGCTGGTGGGCCGGCCCATGGAAAGCCTGTTAACGGCATGTTCAAATATAGCCCATTTACAGCCCGCTAACCCAAGGCCCGTTACGCCCTATCCGAATTAGGCCCAGTAGCATCATTTGGGCCATCCAATATGATTCCAGCCCGTTTTCACTTTTGGCCCATGTAAGGTCCATCACGTCTTTCGGCCCATATGTGGCCCTATGTAACTCTTGGCCTACTAACGGCCCGTGGTGAAACTGGCCCATAATGAACAGTGTATCACTTTACACCCATTAACGGCCCATGGTTAAACTGGCCCGTAATGAACAGTGTATCACTTTATACCCATTAACGGCCCGTTATTCCGTTGGCCATTTCCATCCCATGTTATCTTTCAGCCTTCTCAGAGCCCATTTATCACTACTAGGGAAAACCTAGTAGTAGCGCGGGTTTTGAGGCTAGCAGCAGCGCGGGTGGCCGTGCTACTAATAAGGCGCTACAGCTAACTTATAGTAGTAGCGCGGTCCTTACCCGTGCTACTACAGTTGATGATATCAGCAGCGCTTTTTATGAACGCGCTACTATTACTTAGCTATAGCGATTTCGCAGTCCCTCGCTACTGCTATATCATTCATCATTTCCCCCCCCCCCCGTACCCCTTTCCCTTTCAGTTTCCCTTTCAGATACTAGATACTAGGTACTGCTAGTAGATATCAAATTCATAAACCATTACTGGGTAGTACTCCCTTCGTTCCAAATTACTCGTCGTGGTTTTAGTTCAAACCACGACGAGTAATTTGGAACGAGGGGAGTACTAGACAACAATTTAATGCATAGTCAACATGCATCCTCAAGCAGTACAAGGTCATATCAACAGCGATCATCATATGTAGTTCTAGATGATATCGACGACGATCATCATATGTAGTTCTAGATGATATCGACGACGATCATCATATGTAGTTCTAGATGATGTAGCCACACACACACATATGTAGTTCTAGATGATATAGCCACACACACATATGTAGTTCTAGATGATACCGAAGACAATCATCATCCTCAAGCCTGGGCGGTTGGTGTTCCTGATAGTAATTAGGATGGCCTGTCCAACACGAAGATTCTTGCCATCGAGGAATTTCTTCCACCCAACCGAGTTTAAGTGTGTGCGACCGTCCGTGTCCACGCGGTAAGTACAGGTTGTGACGGAGCCCCTTGCAGTAAGGCGTAGTCTAGTTGAGCCTTCTTCATCAGGCTCGATACCATAACTCACAGATATGCTCTTTGCCAATTTCTAAATAAGAAAAACATTTCAATTAATAAATAGCCTCGCAAATAAGTACATATGGATTATCTACACTATTAATAGTTTCGTTAGATTCTACACTAATAAGCATGTGATCGAACTCTACACTAAAACATATCATCGACTAGATACCACACAACATACCATATCATTGGACTGTACACTAAGTATTTCATCGGATAATTTGCATTTGTAAGTATAACATACCATATCATGTCGATCAACCATGGTATTTGTCAGGCGTGTCACGAATGGCACCCCGACAAAGTCAGCACGTGGCGGAATTATGTCCCACAGGTTGGACACCTCCTCCTTGCTCAGCCTTGTTCTTTGAGCTACGATGGCTTCATGAAGTGGGTCCTCATCATCTTCATCGAGTGGGTCCTCATTATCTTCATCATCTTCATCATCTTCGTCATCTTCATCACCTTCATCATCTTCCACCAGGTTGAGATAAATGACAGCCAGCTTGGGTCTTTCTGCTCTGAAGGAGAAGTTGATCAACTCACCACCAGTAAGACGCATGCGAGCGACGAAACGGGCCCATCCATCTCCTCCAATCTGCGACATATTGCATCCTTTCTCGACCTCCATAGTGTACGCCCCCACAGGAGCCTCAAATGTCACAGTGTCTCCTGTCGGCTTGTTGAATTTCAACCTCACATTGCATGGGACGATCTATGTAAAATAACCAAAATGACACAATGCAGTAATGCCAACACTAAAAATAAAATAGTTATTACATTTCATCTAATTTCTTACCGCCGCATGACGAAAACCCGGCTAGAAGTAGATGCCGAACAGCTTGCCACTTGCAAGGCTGCTGGCGCACCTTGACTTGCACAGTCGACATAGTGGTGGTGGTGGTGGTGGCGCCATTTTTCCTAAAGCAATATGAGCAAAGGATTAACGATCCACTTCATAGGAAAGAAAAACAGTAGCATGAGATATTTTTGGTTCTTCCGCGAGAAGCAATTTGATGGAACATTATAATCCTAAGATCTAGTAACATATTAGATGATAAGGTACCACCTACATTTTGCCAAAAAGTAACTAAATTAACTAAATGAAAATGTTCTAAATCAACTAAATGAAAATATTCTAAATCAACTAAATGAAAATGGTGCATACGAAATCAACTAAATGAACTAGCCTACTAAATCAACTAAATCAAAAAGTTATAAATCAACTAAATGAACTAGCCTACTAAATCAACTAAATCAAAATGTTCTAAATCAACTAAATCAACTAGCCTACTAAATCAACTAAATCAAAATGTTCTAAATCAACTAAATCAACTAGCCTACTAAATCAACTAGCCTACTAAATCAACTAAATCAAAATGTTGGGAGGACGGAGGAGGAGGCCGGTACCGAGTCCAGCAAGGAGGAGGAGGGGCCGGCTAGCGGCCAGTGGAGGGAGGACGGAGGAGGAAGGCGGAGCGAGGAGGGGCCGGCCGGCGGCTAGTGGAGGGAGGACGGAGGAGGAAGGCGGAGCGAGGAGGGGCCGGCCAGCGGCGAGTGTTGAGGGAGAACGGAGGAGGAGGTCGGTACTGAGTCCAGCAAGGAGGAGGAGGTGACGGCGGCGCAGAGGGAGGAGGGGCGACGGGGGAGGACCAGCGCGGGGGATTGAGAGGGATCCAGTGAGTGTGTGACTGTGAGTGGAGCAGATAGAGGAGATAGGGTGGGAGATGGAATGGCTTAGCTATAGCGCGCTATAGAGAAAGACGCTACTGCTAAACTACATAGCAGCAGCGCCTTTCACAAAGAAGAGCTACTGCTATGTGTCAGCATGTAAAAATAGACTTATAGTTCAATGTATCAAAAATACATTGATCATCAACGATCTTTTTGTGTACAATCTGATTTGTCAATATGAGTCCTCACCGGTTTAGGAACAAGTGAAGACTCATATTGCAACCACAAATTCTACACATAGAGTTCAATGAAGACCAAGTGCTTGTCAAAGTTTGAGAAGTGACATATTTAAGGTGGTAGAAACTCTCTTCACGGAGCGAGGTGGGACTAAATTTTTGTAGTAAACTTACCAGTAGCGCCCGTCGTTATAACGCATTGCTGCTATTGCTAGCCTTGCGGCGGCCTCATGGGAATTATAGCGGTAGCGCGCTTTGAGCTGGCGCGCTATTGCAATATTTATTTCAGCAGCGAGTTATTCTTGAGCTCGCTACTGCTAATTAGCAGCAGCGCCTTATTTTAAAGCGTGCTGCTGATAAGATTCTGTGTATAGGCTTTTCCCTAGTAGTGTATTCTTGGGCTCATTTCCAGCATTCGTTTACTTACGGCCCGTTACTGTCAATTTCTGCTTGTGGGCCAAATTCAGCCCGTGGTTACAGTCGGCCCGTTTGTGGTCCGTTAATACGTTGGGCCGATTTCATAGCGTCATCCAATACGGCCTATTAACGATGACCCGTTATGGTCGGCCCATTAACGGACGATTCCAACTCTAGCCCGTTTACGGCCATAATGCGGTCTGTTTGGCCCATGTTTGGCCAATTGATTATACGGCCCGTATAAGGCCCATTGATAATACGGCCCGCAGTAGGCCCATTGTTTCTACGGCCCCTAGAAGACCCATTGTTTCTACGGCCCGTAGAAGGCCCACTATTTCTACCGCCAGTAGGAGGCCCAGTGTCACTACAGTAAATATTAGCCCATGGTTATTGTGGCCTAGTTTTAAAAAATAGGTTATTGCAGCCACTAGCAAACCATGGAAAAAGAACTGCAATGACTACAAGCAAACAAATAAACAAGACAACAAGGAAATAAATAAGCAAGCAACTAACGCTAGGCTATCATGGCTATTACACATATTACATCCACTGGGCATCAAAGTTCGCCACCAATGCCAATATAGGGAACAAAGCAGCATATCATATACACTGGTTGTCAAAGTTGGTGACCAGCGCAAATAAACGCCGCAGCAGAACAAATCCAAAACTAAAACCACTTCAGAAGATCTCAAGAAACAATATCTTGGGTACCTATAATGCTGGCAAGATGCTTAGCAAGCTTATTAACTTTCTCTTGTTTGGCGCTTAAATCCTCCAGCACTTGCTGTTGCACCAGAAAATATGCATCTGAATTCTGCAGGGACTTCCTCAGTCCTTCAGCTTCCTGTCGCAGCACATCTGATCGATGTCTTTCAACTTGAAGTTGAGACTCAAGAAGATGAACTGATTCAGGAAGCGATTTCGAAGAGCTTGTGCCAGCAGTAGTGGCCAGTAACTCGAACACTACATCAAGACAGGACTTTTGGGTTCCCTCACTATCGTCAAGATAGTTTTTATCAGCTTTCTTGGAGACCAACAGGGATGTCTCACTATCTTGAACCTTATCTGCATTACTTCCTTTACCATTGGATAACGCGGTACTGTTCTGAAGACCGTGTTGTTACTCCCTTAGATACTGCCATTACGCTCTCCAATTCAAATGGTTGATAAACAAGAAAAGTAATTGAAAGTATAGACATTGTATGATAGACAGGTGCAATGGACAGTGGGGAATAAAAGAGGGCATGAAATAATTCATATTTATTTTGTCTAACCAAACAGGATAGCATGACACAATTTCACATATATGATGGCTAACTAAATAGGATAGCATGACACAATTTCACATTATGATGGCTAACTAAAAAAGATGGAAAGACATAGTTCAAAATATGAGACTATGTAAACAGGATGACATGACATAACTATATAATGTGTTTATTAAATAGGTTGGCATGCCATAATTCACATACATTCATAGATAGAATGCCATAATTCAAAATATGATGACTGTAAACACTAAATAGGATGAGATGATATAACTATATGATGTCTTTATTAAATGGGTTGCCATGCCATAATTTTGATAGATGATGTGTATGTACTATGTAAACATGATGGCATGATATAATTCAAATATATGATTTATATAGTAAGCAAGTAAGCAGATGGCAATCCATATATGATGTAACAACTAACCAATGCAAGACAACATGCATGACATGGGTAATATAACCCTGCCAAGTTTGAGAATAGACCTCAGGGGGGAAATAGGACTGGTCATCAGTCTCTGTATACTCCTCTGAGGAGCTCTCTGTAACCAGCAAGATGTCTGCTTCAGCAGGTAGTATTGTCTGCGCTAAATACCTTGTTTTCACTCCAGATACTTCCATCACCGCTTCAAATGGCTGATGCACAGGAAGAGTAGTTGAATATACAAACGTTGTCGACAAATGGAGCACGTAATACAAAAAAATGATAGCATGATATAATTCACATACATGATGATTGGCTAAACAGCATGGCATTGCATAATTCACATACATGATGATTGGCTAAACAGCATGGCATTGCATAATTCACATATATAATGCCTTTGCAACAAGATAGCATTGTATAATTCACATATATAATGTCTTGCAACAAGATGGCAATGCATAAGTCACATATATGGTAATTAGACACTGAACAGGTGGCATTCACACAAAGCATGTCTAAACTAATCAAATGACATAGCAATGCGAGACACCAAATGCACGATATGAGCAACATAACCCTGCCAAGTTAGAGCATACACCTCAGGGGATAGGACTGGTCATCTGTCTTTGAATCCTCCTCTGAGGAGCTATCCATAACCAGCGAGATATGCGCTTCGTCAGATAGCATAGTCTTCTCTGAAGACCTTGTTTTCACTCCAGAATATGCCATCACCGTGTCAAATGGCTGATGTACACGAAGAGAAGTTGAATGTAATAACATTGTTGACAAATGTACTATGTAATGAAAAAAAAGGATGGCCTGATATAATTTACATATAAGATGACTGGCTAAGAAGGATGGCATTGCAAAATTCACATATATGATGCCTGGCTAAACAAGATGGCGTTGCTTAATTCACATAAACGATGAATAAACTAAACAGATGGCATTCGCACAAAGGATGTCTAAACTAAGCAGATGACATATTTGATGTATAAAGTAAGCAATGCAAGACACCATATGCATGATATAACCAACATCAGCATGCCAAGTTAGAGGAAAGACCTCAGGGGGTAAATAGGAGTTGTCTTCTCCTTCTGAATCCCCCTCAGAACAGATATCTTCCTCTCGATTACAATCCGAAATGCGTGGAGGGGGCTGCCTTTGGGCCTACCATGGAGAGATGTCTGCATGAAATTTTATTGCCACGCAAGGCTCGTCTCTTTTGCTCTACATGTTCAGTTCCATTGTTTACAATAACTGTCATGCATAGGAATAAAACATAGTGAGATTATGTAAGGAGTGCATGCAGAAATCCAGAGTGATGGTAGCAACCTGTGGATAGACCCAAAACCAATAATAGCAGGCAGATGATGGCTTCAGTCAAAAAATACAGAGTATGGCTTCTTTACTGTTTGTTTCCCACCCAACATGAAACTCATAGAAGACACCGGAGATTAACCAGATAGTAGATAGATACTATTGATAGCGGCCCCGATATGTACCCCACAACCATTTAAAAACTCAAGTTTGACCATTAGTTTGGAGCTGACTCAGAGTCTAATCGGTGAACAGGACGATAAAGTAGCATGTAATATTAAGCGATGCATAACGTAAGCTGACATAAAAGAGTGCGACCTCTCTACCGGACCCGTGTAGTCCTCGAGGTCATCTGCTCGGTTGATGATGGTAGTGCAATTTTCATGGCTGCCAGTGGCGGGGAAGAAGATCTGAGGCGGTGAAAGACAGTCTGGAGGCTGGATGCCTTCTGTGCTGGACCCTTCTGTCGTTGGAGCAGCTGAGCTGGGGTGGACGACGGCACAGCAGGAGCGGGACAAACCACGCAAGCTTTTCTTTGACAACTATCTGTAAGAGAAGTAATTCTGTAAGGGCTCGTTTGAATTTGAGGATTCCAACAATGCAGGGATAGTGAATAGACAGGAATAGGATAGGAATGCACATGCAAAACAGAGAATTTAAAAACACAGGATTTCTGCCAATCTGGGTGTTTGATTCACAACAATTGGAAGATCACAGGATGCAAAGAAGCATGGTGAGATTAAGTCAAACCACAAGAAAATGTACAGTTATAATGCTATTATGCTACTATCTCTTAGTCTTGTGCTTCATGAATAGGAATTTGAAAAGGAGGACAAGTGAAAATTAAAATTCCTACGTTTTTTCTTTCAAGGAGACACTAAAGGAACAAATCCGTGTGCTTAGTGGACAATATATATAACATGTAGAGTAAAAAAGAGATGAAACAAGTGCACAACCTCTTTGGCGAAGCCATGTCGATCTCAGCGTGATTGGGTTGGCCAGTGAGGATCCTCCGGCTGACTTGGCTGACGGAGGAGGGGAAGAAGATCTTAGGCGTCTGGAGATGGAGCCCGAGGTACTGCTCCGCTGTGATGGAGGGTTTCGTCGTTGGAGCAGCTCCGGTGAGTTGTACGATGTCGAGGCTGAAGCAGGACAAGAGAGACAATGAACAACGTTAACCTGGGTGGAATTTTAATAGCATCTCCAATACATGACGTAAAATACATAAACACAAAGTGCTAGATGTAAAATACATCAGCCGCGCATGTCTGAACTTAACTGTCGAAACTGAATTTAAATGTCGAAACTGAACTTAACTGTCGAAACTGAACTTAACTGTCGAAACTGAATTTTGCTGTCAAAACTGAACGCACTAGCAAGGTGAGGCTACACATCGGTCGCCTGACTTTTTCATCTTTGGTCAGTCGATTTTGCAGCCGTTGGATACGAAATCAAGGGCCTGCGGTTCATCTTCAACCTCCACCCCCTAAGCCGGCCAAACAGCGGCCCCCCGCCGCCCACGGCCGGCGGTGCGCCGCCCCGCCTGCCCCGAAAACACTCCCCACCGCCGGTCCGCCGCCGCCCCGGCCATCCCTCTATGCCCCCCGTGCTGAGCTTTTTCTCCGGCGATCCCCACGCCACGGCCCCGCCACCGCCGACGACCACCGCCCCCATCATGAACCCTAACATAGATAGTGGGGTACCTCTCCGACGAGCCCCCCTCCCCGCTGCGGCTAGTTCTTCCTTCACCCGGCGGCATCGGAGTGAAGTGTAGCTAAATCGGAGCAGCATCGCAAGCAAGAGCAAGAGCGAGAGCAGCAGCGCGAGCAAGAGCAATAGCAAGAGCAGACCAGGCAGGGGACCGAGAGAAAGAGCAGAGCAGCAGCACGTGCGAGAGCTAAAGCAGCAGCAGGTCCTACTGATGTGGCGTTGCCGCCGAGGGAGCGACGTCGTGGAGGAAGTGGCCAGCGACGCCGCCGTGGATGGAGCCACGCCGTGTCATCTCGGGACCGAGCGCCGGCAGCACCGTGAGATCGAATCAAGAAGAAAATGTGGCGATTAATGTACAACCTCTTTGGTGGCGCTGATTAGGCCGCAACTTCATCTGAGGAAATGGTGATGATGATGCTCTTCCGGTGGTGCAGGTGAAGACGGTGTTGTGGGAATGGAGGTGGCGTGAAAGACGAGGGGAACGTCGGGGCAGCTCCTTGGCGGTGGAGGACGGGGTGGCTGAACTGGCGGGACGATGAGATCGACGAAGGATCCTCATCCGGTACGGTGGATGAGGGATGTCGAGGTGTTGCTGTGGACGACGTCGTCGGGGAAGAAGCTCCGGCTGGGTGGCGGACCGAGCAGGGTGTGGGGTTTCGTCATGGGTTTTCGCTGCCTCGGTGTACGAATGGGTGGGCGGATGGGATGGCAGTGGGGAACCTTGGCTTAGAGACGCGCCTGTCCGAAATGTGGGGTAAGTTACGAAAGTACCCCCATCAGTTTGAGGTGGTTCTTTTGGTTCAGGGGTACCATGGGCATTTCGCGTTTCGGGATTTCACAGGAGGTGGGAGTTTTCGCGCGCGTTGTAATTTCGGAATAGCAAGGCGCGGGTTCAGATGGAGGGAGTTGTTGGAGCACAACGAGACAAAGATATATCTTAAATATTTCGGGCTAACAAGGCGTGGGTTGAAATTTCCGGACAAGCCTAACGTGTACTGTACCAAATCAATGAGCCCTACAAATGTCATTCAAAACTTTGAATTCATGTTATGTTCAATTAAAATATTTCGCTACGTGTATAATGCATGCAACCTACTACTCAAATGAACGTTTTAGTGCATTCCAAACGTATATACTACCGCTTGAATATGAACTAAATTTAAATTCGTTTCTCTATTGGAATAAGATCTGCAGTAATGATTGTTGTGAAGTCAAAGCATTTGAATTCGTTTCTCTGTTTTAATAAGATCTACAATCATCATTATTGTCAAGTTAAACCATCGTTTGTGTATTATCTTCACAGCACACCACATGATTAGTCTCGAGTTACATATGAACTATGTGTACTATATGAACTCGAACTAGATTTTTTGAATCCACTTTATTTTGATTTCAAATCACATTACATTTCTAGCTCTAGCTAGATCTTCATAATCTAAACCATGTCTCATATGTATAATGTGTTTATCACATTATGTATGGTGCCCCGCCCCCTACGCGTACAAGTATTTAGATGTGAGTTGTAAACACCACACATTACCACAAACTCAAATAAAATGTGAGAATGTTCGATATATAGTAGTGTTTAGATTGTTCGATATTTAGTTGTAAGCTGCAAACGCCACACATTATCACAAATTCAAATAAAATGTGAGATTGTTTGATGTATAGTATGGTTTAGATTGTTCGGCATTTAGTTGTGAGTTGCAAACGCCATGCATTATCACATTATGGTATAACATGTGCACAGCACGTGTATGACCGCTATATTCATGCATGCAATGTTTAAAACACTATGATCTCCTATTCAAATATATGAATCCGCTTTCATATCAAATTATGATCTTTGTTAGTCTCTTACACCCACACAATCCTCTAACCTTTGTAGCTACCACTAACTTTCTCTAATGCATGCACACGCCCTCCTCGCCCTCCCCCTCCCTCGACATTCTATCCACCGCGCACATTCATTTTTTTCTTTAGGTCGTTCTCCAAGAGTCTCCGCAACTCCTTTCCGACACACACCGATCGATAAACCTCTCCAGCGATGCCTACCTACAACATACAAACACACCTTCAATCTCCTCCTTTATGTGTCCTTGCCTCGTGTCTCTCATACGGTCAGACACACGTGTAAACTCTCCCCCCTCTTTTCATCGCTCTCACAACTGCGGACTCCTCCACCTATCTAGCTAGTAGTTGGGCCTCTCGCACCACCTCCTCGCTCCATTCTGTCTGTATATCCGTCTCGCTGGGCCTTATTTGCGTCTAACAAATGGACGTACACCGACCGATCTCTCGCTATACATATAGCTAGTTAGGTCCTTATAACTCGTTTTTACCCACACGTCAATCGATCTACTTCATTAGTTGTGTCTCTCCCTTCCTCCGACAAACAACAATTGATCTACCGATCTAGTTAGGTTTGCTTACCAAACACATGGTTCCCCTTCATCATCCATGGATGTGTCCCGACAGATCTATCACGCACAGGCACACACAGAAACACATCCCCACTCTTATTGATAACATTGCAGTTCCACCCTCAGTTTGTCTAGTAGGCCTCTCCCACCATCTTCGAGAAGCAACTCCATCACCCATCCAGCACTCTACCCCTCTCCCTACCTCTCCCTCCCTCTCTCTCTCCTCTCTCTCTCTCCCATCATATTTCCCGTCCTTCAGTTACGTACGGATGTCGACCGATCTCCCTCAAGACATAGCTGGGTCTCTCCTTCTCAACACATATACGAGTCGTTCTACCTCTATAGTTAGGCCTCTGCCTACCCCTCCGACCACCCCCCTCCCTCCACACACACCGATACATCGAGCGCTCTAGTCATGTCTCCATGCCACACACAAACTTGACGTGTGCCCTCTAACGTTCCAGTAGGCCAGTCGCCCTATATCTTTGACTTGTACACACACAAAATTTAGATGGCTCTCTTCATTGATCTCGCACCCACCCACTTGATCCTCTCTTCGACTCTATTGATAGCTATGACCCCTCCCTCTCTTCTCGTGGATTGCCCGACCCTCTATGTATGATATGGATAGGCCTCCATTTCACACACATTGCATGCAAAATTTTGTTTGAGATGTCATCGACAAATATTCCAACAAATAATTCACGAAATCAACCCCCACCCCACCCCCACCCCAAAACAAAAAACACTCACGAACGCGATTTGTATCTCTCACACACACCCACGTAGGTGGGGGACGTGCACGAAGAGAAGAGGTGCATGCACGGCGCACGTACTCCCGTCTCTTTCCCAACCACACCCGCGCGGGTACACGGTGGAGCTCATTTCTGTACGAAAAAGGCAGCCCACGTGGTAATTTGGCACGTGTACTGGTTTTCCACTTGGTGGAGGGAGGATCATCTACCACGGGTGAACAAACAAATTGCGAATTGATGTGTTATGTTAAAAAAAGAGGCAAACCATGTGGGGCCTACCTTAGAGGCAAGGCTCTATACACTGGAGTACTTTTGATGTGTCATGTCCATTCGCAGAACGAGGAGAAGCTTGCTTAGTACGCCGTCTCCCCCGCCCACGGGCGCGGTGGTTCGCAGGATGAGGTGAAGCTTGCTTACAACGCCTTACGGCCGCTCCCTCGCCCATGCGCGCGGTGGCTCGCAGGACGAGGAGAAAAATTTACTGCTCCCTCCATTTACTCCTCGTCCCTACTACCTTGGTTATAGAGATTATATCATATTGTTTGGAATATATATGTCCTTTAGTAGATTTCAATATGAACTACTAGTACATACTCCAAACACTGATGTATATAGACGTATTTTAGAGTGTAGATTCACTCATTTTGCTCCGTATGTAGCACTCTCCCTCGCCCCTCGACCCTCGCCCACGTGGTGGACATGCAGCAATTCATTTGGTCTCATATAGCCAGAACGATATATACTGCAGTACCTTTATTGCTCAACTTCCTGAAGAGGCAAAGAGCCAATCGCAAGGTTAATATTTTGGAGATGCCAAGCGCAAGGTTATAGGAGAACGAGTAGTAGGTGCCGCATCATTTATAAATAAAGTTTTTTTTTCCTCAGTGGCACGTACGCAATATGATAGGTTCATATGGAGAGAAAAGGAAACCGCTCCACTATGTACATAGTCAGGACGGGCCAGCCTACACGGTTGCTTGCTGGGGTTACTCTCTTCACACTCTCTCGCACAAAACGACTGTGGCCACATCTCTAACATCCCGGCGGATCACGTCCGCTTGGGGAAGGGGCGGATGCTTAGTGTAGATGCGGTGGCTGTCGCCGACGGCAAAAACCCACTGTCGGCACTTCCCGATCAGGGGTCCCCGCCGTTCTCTCTCACAAAGCCGGTGAGGTTGCCTTCATCCTTGCTCACTGCCGTGACATGGGCAGTTGCCGCCTCCCGCCGCCCTCCTCAAGGTTGAGCTACGTCCCTCAGGTACAACTCCCTTTACAGCCGGCTTGCACCACTGCTCCAGCTGCCCACATTACTCCCTGTGGATATTTCTCTACTTCTTTGCCCCGCACATACCTCTACTGGCTTCTATGTACTGTATTTGTGATGAGTTTTTGTCTCATCAACTAGTCCCAGTAATCTTATTCTAATCATGCTGTTCAATTTCTTTGCCATAGGGATGCTCATCTCGATTTTGGTGAAACTGCACAAAATGATCCGATGGTCAAAAGGTTGCAAACTTCATTTATTAGGAAGCTCGAACGTTGCCAGCAAATTGAAGCCTGGTCAGGGTTCACGGTTCAAGGGCTAGGGACTGCATGGATCGTTTTTTTTAGTTGCCTCTGTTCCAAAATAAGTGTCAACTTTAGTAGTAGTACAAGTTTGTACTAAAGTTTGCACAAAGTTGAGAAACTTATTTTGGAACGGAGGGAGTACATACTTGCTATGATCTGTCAATCATTGAGATGCAATAGCATGCATGTTAGTCTCCTTTGTATTTGATGAAATGTTGCAATAGGCAACCTTGGACGCAAGATACATGTAACAGAAGCTGGAAGCTTCATAGCATTGTACAAATTTATCTCGCTGATAAATTACAGTACGTACTATACTAGTACTTCCTCCATTCCTAAATATAACTCTTTGTAGGTATTTCACCATGAACCACATGCGGATGTATATAGATGCATTTTAAGTGTAGATTCATTCATTTTGTTCCGTATGTTCTCTACAAAGACTTATATCTACTAGTAATAGCTAGCCCGCACTACTAGGAATTCTCTATCCTCTCCTTGAGCCACGTCATCAAAATTGATATAGCCGTTAGATGAAGTAAATCAGTACATAATAGCCGTCTGATCTTGACGTTGAGAGGCTCCGCACTAAGCCACATGCAAGCATGCGGAAATACCGTGCCACATGCATGTGAGTGGGTTTTAAATCACATCAACATGTCTGCATGCAAGCATGCACCGGTAGCATGCATGTAAGTGAGCTTTTAAGTCCCATTAACATGTCAAAAAGAAAAATATAATCCCATTATGCAGTAGGAGTTGGCTGATCTTTTTTCCTTACATGGGATGATCTAAATGATTATGGGAGTTTATTTAGTTTGGCTACCACAATTGTCATGCGGTTATAGAGTTTTTTTGTTCTATGAAAACGATAATTTTGCGCAGAGAGATATACCGCTGTTCCGCGCCAACGCGCGGGGACTCACCTAGTAATATTTAGGAATGGAGGGAGTACTATGTAAAGAGTTAAGAGTCGCACGGTGATAGTGTGAGGTGGGCCATGTAATCACTGAACCTGCGTCTTTTCACTGCTCTTGCACGCCTCCTGTGTAAGAATGGAGAAAATTGTAATCTAGTAGTAGTATACCTCCTTTCGCCGAAAGCGTGGGACATCCAGCAGTCCTACCATCTCAGTAATAAAGACCAATGAGCCGTCAAATCACATAGACCCAGCAGTAAGTTGTACGGATGAAGCAACCATCACTCTTGCGCCAGTGAGAGGTCGCGTGCGCTCTGCCCGAGCATGAATGCGGCACCGATTTTTTGGAGCGGCGCCGACCGTTTCGGGCGGGAAGCGCGCGCGGGCGATGGAGGGGCTTTGGGCGGGCCAGGCTAGTCAGGAGCGGGCATGGCAGCTGTCCGCATGTCCCTACCAGACACGCCTGGAAACGAGAGGATGCACCGACTCTCGCGGCTAAAATCGTACACTACACAACATCTCTCTATAGGAGTATGTTGATCTGTCGCTCTCTCTAACACACACATGGTGTTAAACACACACACACACACACGCACCTTGGTCCCGTTGCACCTTCTAACGTGACTTATTACACCTAGACGGAGGGAGTAGTAAGTATACGAGATACGGTGGCACACTGACTTAAGTCGAATACAAGTGCCCAAAATTTGTGTGCATGTTATAATAAGGATTCACTTAAAATAGTACGTGAGCGAATAGAGGGATCAATTGGACAGTGTTCCCGGGCAGTAGTGAGATGTGTGAGGTAAGATACACCGCTTGCACTTTTAATTTTTCTTATTAATTTGTTTCTTTCACCCTCTGACTGGTGGGACCCAACGTACTACTTGGAGAGAGGTAAGGTGACTAAGGCTGCATTATTTCTACACCACTGTGGATAGACTTACCACCAAAGCCACATGACACGATTTTGATTGAAATCCCAATGACTCCCACACACACAAAAAAACACGGCATGCTTGTCACACGAATGCAGGAATGTATAAAAGGTTATTTCCCTCTCGTTGAACATAACGGGAGGGTTGTGTAGCTGGTTAGCCTGTTCGCTCATCGAACTTGAGGTCTCGGGTTCGATAACTACACTTGAGCATAATTTGTGCCAGGAGGATTCTTTGACTGGTCAAAATGTTTTCTAGGGTTTGCACACTTCACACTCTCTCTCCAGTATATATATACACGCTGGAGCCTCAGCGCTTGTAGTTGCTCTCTTCACACTCTCTCGCCCTCTCCCGCTGGAGCCTCAGCGCTTGTAGTTGCTCTCTTGACACTCTCTCGCCCTCTCCAGATCTAAATAAGACTTTGTTGGCCTCTCTCTCCCCTCACTGCTGCTCAAAGAGCCGGCAGGATCCGTCCGCCGGGAAGGGGAGGAGGCTTAAAGTTGTCATCGTCGGCGAGGGACTACCAGCGCAGCTGTTCACTTTCCACCCAGCGGCGGCGCGGGAGGGCCTCCGACCCCTTCTTCTTCGTCGCCGTCCCGTCGCCCACCGAACCACGCCCCGAGAACCTTAAGGTATAATTTACTTACTCCACATGCATTTCTCTAGTTGCATGTATACCATGAATCTAGGACGTGGTTGAAAGAGGAAATGAGTGGGGGAAAGTAGTGGGAAAAGTTGTATATAGCATGAATCTAGGACGTGGTTCAAAGAGGAAATGAAGGGGGAAATTTTTATAGCATTAATCTAGGACGTGGTTCAAAGAGGAAAGGAGTGGGGGAAAGTAGTGGGAAAAGTTGTATATAGCATGAATCTAGGACGTGGTTCAAAGAGGAAATGAAGGGGGAAAGTTATATAGCATTAATCTAGGACGTGGTTCAAAGAGGAAAGGAATGGGGGAAAGTAGTGGGGAAAGTCGTATCGCATAAATCTAGGAAGTGGTTCAAAGAGGAAAGGAAGGGGCGAAAGTACTAGTTCAAAAAGGAAAGGAAGGGACAAGGCTGTAGAGTTTGAGCAGGACTAGATTTGCTGCGCTCACATAGGGAAAGGCGTCTAAAGATAACAAAAATTGGACCAACACAAATATGCTCCTTGGTTGTTCGTTCTTTGTTGCAACAGACTGTGCATGACCACAGTACATTGGTAGATGCACATGGTGCCGGTGCGTCCACTGTCCCGTGCAACTCATTAGTTGTTGTTAATCTAAGGCCCTGTTTGGTTTAAAACTCCCTAGTCCCTACCTGCTGGGTTCCAGGGACTAAACATAGACTAGAGGTTATTAAATGACATGCTAAAAGACCATGTTACCCCTAGCAATGAACTAATAGAGACAAGGTGCGATGTGTGGCAGGGGCAACTGTTGGAAAAATTCCCAAAAAGACTCCCTCGGTGTCTTCTTTCTTTAGTCCCAAATGCCCACTTTTAGTCCCTAAAAGTCCCTCCTCTTTGGTTTAGATGGGACTGACACGGAGTTTTTTTAGTCCCTACACCAAAATGTCCCTGTAAACAAACACCCTCTAACAATGCCGCTGGAAAATTGATGCAATGCCACAGTTAAAAGCAAATTACATGTTTAACAAATTTTATTGTTAATATAATCTCTATGTTATTATTAATAATTGCCACCATTTTAGAAATGCTACTGTCTTGCTTTCTTTCCCATTTAGATAAGGTAGATACTTCTTTTTGTTGGCTTCTGTGTCATCCATCGTTATTGACCACTTATTGTTTCCTTTGCACCTCTGTGTAAACAGGGTTATCTGCTTCACCTCGTTGTCATTGTGACCTTTTGTTGCACTGCACAAAACACTTTTGTTTTAAGAGTGTTTTGTGCAGTTCAACCAAAATGTCACACCGACAACATTGCTTGATTGCTTGATCTTAGTGGAACTGCACAAGAGGAGATCTTACTTCCTATCCGTTAAGGCGAATTTGGTTCAGATCTTCTTCTTGTGAGTTGTTTGAATTCCGCATCATGAGAGGTCAGTACTAGCCTTCTTTCACATGATTCTGCAGTGTGCATTCATATGTTGTGCTACTTGTATGATAATGTTGCTTGATTTTAGTGAACTGCACAAATGGAGACAAGACTTCCAATCTGTATGTGCACCGTAATATCCCATTGAGGTAATATAAGGATATTTCACAACTGCTGGCCTATATTTTGCAACTTTCATCAGAAAATTAAGTTTAGTATTATACTTGTGTTCCCTAATTGACATGCCAAATCTTACATTGAAGGCGAAGTTTGTTTGTTATTGAACCAAGTGATGAAGGGGAAGAACAAGGGGAAGAAAAACAAAAATCAACTCTCGGTGCTGTAACGAAGCACTGGAACTGTGATGACACAAGTAATGATATAGTTTTGCATCTTAATTTATTGCTATGACTGGAACAAGCAATTGTTTTGCCACTGATTTGATGCCACTCTTAATGTAATATGTAATTATCTCTACTTGTGCAAGCAGGGATCTTCTTTGAAGATACCATATATTTTAGTGGAACTGCACAAGAAGATGTTAGAAACATTAAACTAATCGAGGAGTAATAGTAAGCATGGCCACCTCCCTAGATAGCAATAGATGGTTCCGGAGAATTGCTTCATATGTATGCTCTACACAATAAGCCTCCTGACAAAGGTTGGTACCCGCCCACTGATTTCATCCATATGATTGAGCTTTGTCATCTCTATTGGTGTTGTGCTACTGTTTAGATACTGTCATGAAAAAGTGGTATTTTCCTTGAGAAGTGCTTCATTTGTGTTGTTTTAAATATTTCCTTTCCTTTTTTTCGAGAAAACAGTGATGCTAGCATTTACTAGTCCTCTTGTCTTTGCACAACAGGATCATCTTCCTCTGAAGAAGAATATGGAGTGCGTGAAGTGACTAGTTCCGATTATGCCAGGATGAAGAAGCCCTGTCTATCTTATCATCAGAAGGAGCAGTTGAAGGATGGTTACATTACTCCCCACAAGACCAAACTAACTTCAGCTCATAAAGATTGACAAAATCTCCATTTTCTGCTGTGATGTGCGAGTACAATGTTGTTCTAGGATTCTTTCTGGTGAGTTCCATTTTCCTAAAAGTGTGCTCTACATGGACCATGTATGTGCCTGTTGAAACTGTCAATTCATAGTACAGTTTGCTCTATACTAATCACTTTTTTGTATTTGTGCAAACAGGGGTGCTCAGCTTGATTTCAATGGGAACTGCACAAAATGTTCATGAATACATCGAATCATTCATTTCCACCACAAGAAAGGAGGTGCCGATAAGTTCAAGGCGTTGCAACATATAAGGGCGAAATCATACAAGCTACGCGCGAATTTGGTTGATTTTGGTGGAACTGCACAAAAAGAACAGCTTGTTTATTTAGCACAAGGTGCCATGTCAATGTCCGAACTGATGGCAAACCCTGCCCATTCCACAATCGTAGGCATTTGATATTTTGGAATGGGACAACCTTGTCAAATTTTACTAATTGATTTTAGCAAGACATGCATTTGATATTTTTGAATGGGACGCCCTTTGCTGTCAGCAGCGTCGATCAATTTTTTTCTTTATTCTATAGTTGTGAAGTAAATATTGCCTCTGACATGTGAGTCACTGAGATGCATAATCATTGATTGTTTTGAATGTTCTCTATGAATTGCCAGGCCTGTGTGTTTGATTGCAATATATAGAAACGCTAAAAAGCTGCTCAAACTCTTTGTACTCCTTCTGTTCCTTTTTACTTCGCACATTGTGAAAGTGCATACTTTTTTGTATAAGATTGGTCAAAGTAGAGATACTTTGACTGCAGACAAAACTTGTATGCAGACTAGAAAGGACCGGAGGGAGTACATGTGAAACTGCTACAAACGAGGTGATCACCCCGGGAATAATGCGAGTATGTATTGTTTTGCATGTTCACCCAATGCCAGTGATATAGGAATTCGAACTAATCGAAATAAATTCATTCATCACGGTCGGATTTCATATAAACATGCCGGATTTCATTACATTTCATACATTCTTCAACTAAAAAGGGGTGCCCTGGAGGTATAATTAATTAACTGAAGCTACCCACCTATGTCCTGCTGAGCTGAACAGGTGCTCCGCCCGCTCTGCAGCGATCTGCTCGCCCGCTCTACAGCGATCTGCTCCTCCGCCTGCAGGTGCTCCTGGAGGAGATGGTGGTTGTAGGCGGCGTTGGCCTGCGCCTCCCGAAACTGCTCCTCATGCATCTGCCTCACCCTGTCCATATATTGGGCACGGGCCTCGCCGATGGTCATGGTGCAATGCACCGGCAAGGATGGCGCATAGGAGGGTGTTGGCGCCGGACCGTCGACTACCATGTTCTCCATTGGGATGTCATCGTCCTCCGGCTGCCTGCCGGCTAGCCGGTCGGCAGCAATGGCTGCCATCTCCTTGTGGTCCATCGTCCGCCCGTCCCGAAGAGCGCTGGAGCGTGAGGAAGCCATGGTGGGCAGTAGTGGTGTGGACAGGAGAAAGGGAACGGATGCGGATGACTGCGGCTATGGCCGGCGCAGCAGTTTATATAGCAATGGTGGGCGGGCGGAGGGACGGACGTGTGGCGCCGTAGTAGCTGCCTCAGCAACCGCGTATCATTAATGTGGGTGGTAGATGGATGGACGGACCACACTTGTGTCGTTTGAAGGCGGAGCAATCGCCTGCACCGGGAAGCGGGGCGGGCGGCGCTGACTGTTTCAGGCGGAAAGCGCGCGCGGGCGAGGAGATGACTTTACTTGGAGAGGATGACAATGGGGACCCACCAGATCCATAGCCTCACGTACGCAAGTGCCTCCTTATTATATATATATATAAAACTATACTCCCTCCGTCTAGGTGAATAAGTCGTATTAGAAGGTGCATCACGACCTAGGTGCAAGCAGATTGGTGGAAAAGAAGAATATTTCTCTCTTCTAAACACAACATTTAATCACAATAGTTAAGAGGATGCCTTATTAGCTACCCATGCAGGCCATCGTAATTCATAGCATGCAAAGCGCTTTTATTTCTTGCCTAATAACCGCATGGACGTGCTGCATGCATTGGTCCTTTCCTGAGCAAAAAAAAGGGAGGAAAGGGGTTTCCACGGGAGACAACGAGGCAGAGGTGCAAGCGCTCGCTGGAGTAATTTATTTTGCTTCCCCCTGGTTTCCTGACATCACGGTCCCACACCATTGTCAACCTATGTAGTAGTCAATAAACGAGAGAATTGCACAAGAAGCGGCCAATAGCTGGGACCAAGCAGCTCGAGCAGTATTTGTATTTTTGAGGTGTGAGCACTGTAGAGTTTTTTGATGTTTACCTCAGCTATTAATTTTTCTCCTCTGAACAACAACGAAAACATCGCTGCAGGAATTAACTGGGCGGGTTGTGGCCCGTCTAGCCCAGGCCAGATATCCAGCCCAGATATTAATTTTTTTCATGCTAAAAATGGCTAGCCCAGCTATACTTTTTTTAGGAATACCCAGGCAAGGTCAAGTTGTTATTCTCCACCCCGCTGGGCTGCAAATCTTTCCTAGGAGGGATGCATTAGGCTTAATAAGAAAATGGGCTTTAAGAAATAATAAATGGGATGTAATTATAAAAACTGGGCAGTAACTATAAAAAAATGCACCAAACACGTGATTACTATATAAAATATTATTTTTGGATATTGAAAATTTTAATTTCATTAATTGTTGCGAGCGCAATGTTTTGTTGGATTTTTACGTACTATAAACTTATATTGAAAGGGTATTTAATCTGACTAGAATTTCGGGATAAAAATATTTCGGATCCCATCAAAATGTGGGAATTTCATTGAATTCTGTTTTGAACGGTTGGTTGAAATGGGCTGTACTTTTAACAAACTGTAAATGGGCTGTAGTAAATTCCATTAGAATTCAAAAATGGGCTACACATTCTTACAAATCTCAAATGGGCTATAAGTTCTCTGCCACACACTTCTGGCCTTACAAATTGACGCGTCCCCTAAAAAACAGAGTTGACGCGTATGCAGGGCTTTGTCAACTTATAGTCAACACACGGTTCTAGCAGCAGTGGCCGTTGGATGTCCATCCAACGGATGCCGTGCTTCTTCTTCAATCTCGGATATTCTAGCTTCACCCGCCCAAAAAATGATTCCTCCCCCTAACATCTGGGGCGCACCGTTTTGGAAGCTGACCTGTGGGCCTACTAAGTTGACGTACCAAGAGCTTTGTCAACTTAGTCAATATAAACGGTTCTAGCTGCAGTGACCATACGATGTCCATCCAACGGTCGTAGTGCCTCTTCAACCTCTGGTCTTCTTGCTCCAGCCGCCCAAAGCAGCGCCGGTCGTGCCGCCTGCTCCTGCCTCCCGTGGCCGGCTGTGCTGGAGCGGAGGCCTCACCGCCCCCTACTATTCCCACTGCTGGCCAGGCCCTGCGGTGACGGCAGCCTCACACCGCAGTCGAACGAGTGAACCCTCATACTCCTCTCCGCGTGGGCATCCACTGCCGCGTCTTCACCGGCTCCGCGTCTTCACCGGCTCCGCGTCATCCCCTTCCTAGGCCTCGCCGTCGTCCACCGCCCTGATGCTCTCGGCGCGGCGTGGTCAACGTGGTCAAGGAACGACATCCATCGGACGTGGACTGTACGTGGAGAGGCTGACAGTTGGGTCCATGGCGGCAGCAAGGAAGTACCTCCTTATTATGCGGAAAATAATGATTCCTCCACCCGACAGCAGGGACCCACCGGACGGGCCACCAGTATTTTGCGAAAAAAATCGTTTCCCCTTGACTTCTGGGACCCACCGGACGGGCCACCGTATTTCGTGAAAAAACGTTCCCCCGCTGTCAGCTCGGACCCACCGGAAGTGCCTCCTTATTACGCACAAAAAATGAATACTCCCCCGGCTAGCTGGGACCCACCTTGCTGGGAGGCTGACTTGTGGGCCTACTAAGTTGACGGGGCCGAAGGGCTTTGTTAACTTAGTCAATATGAACGATTCTAGCTCTAATGACCGTGTGATGTCCATCCAACGGCTGTAGTGCTTCTTCAACCTCTGGTCTTCTTGCTCCAGCCGCCCAAAGCAGCGTCGGTCGTGCCGCATGCTCCTGCCTCCCGTGGCCGGCTGTGCTGCCGCACAGGCCTCATAGCCCCTCCTATTCCCACCGCTGGCCAGGCCCTACGGCGATGGCAGCCTCACCCCACAGCCGAACCAGTGAACCCTCATAGTCCTCTCCGCGCGGGCTTCCACAGCCGCGTCGTCCCCTTCCTAGGTCTCGCCGTCGTCCACCGCCGTGGTGCTCTCCGCGTGGCGTGGTCAACGTGGTCAAGGAACGACTTCCATCGGAAGAGTACTGTACGTGGAGAGGCTGACAGCTGGGTCCATGGCCACAGCCTAGTTTTTTTGTGATTTACCAAGTAAGTCGCTTTGTCAGGCCTGTTGAGCTGCAAATCTTTCAAGACGAGGAGAGCTTTCATTTGGTTGGCCGAGAAAATGGCCCATCAGTAATGAGAAATGGGTTGTACATTTTTAAAACACATCAGACCGGCAATTAGTTTCAAATATCTTTTTTTTCATTTCAAGATTTTAAATTACATTAATTTTTATGCGTGGAGAATTTGTTGGATTTTATATTGATATACATTTATTTTTAAAATCAGTTTGAATGTGAGTCGAAATTTCGGGATTAAAAACAGTTCAGACCGCACCGAAATATGCAAAATTTCGTATATTTTTTAACTGTTGCCACAATATGGGCTATAATGCTAACAAAAAGAATATGGACTCCAAAAAAACCTTAAGAATTAGGAAATGGGCTGTAAATTATTAGAAATAATGGCAGATGGGTTGTATGCTGTTTTCCACAGATTTGAGGCTTTCCTAAAAAAAGGTTGACGCACAAGCAGTGACTGTTGGATGTCCATCCAACAGCCGTCGTGCTTCTTCAATCTCTGCTCTTCCTACTCCAGCCGCTCAAACAAGCGCCGGCGGGACTGCCTGCTCCCTCCTCCTCGCGGCCGGCTGTGCTGCCACGCAGGCCTCACCACCCGACCGTACTCCCATCGCTGGCCTAGCCATCCCTCTACTCACCCACACCTGCTATTATTATCCGGTGATGGCAGACGAACCAGTAAACCCTCGTACAGTCGTACTCCCCTCCACATGGGAAACAACTGCTGAGTCTTCCCTGCCTTCGTGTCGTCCCCTTCCTAGGCCTCGCCGTTGTCCACCGCCCTGGTGCTCTCGGCATGGCGTGGTCCACGTGGTCAAGGAATGACTTCCATCGGACGTGGACTGTACATGGATAGGCTGACAGCTGGGTCCACGGTCGCAGCAAGGAAGTGCCTCCTTATTACATGGAAAATAATGATTCCTCCACCTGACAGCTGAGACCCACCAGACGGGCCACTGTATTTCGCGAAAAAAACATTTCCCCCTGACTACTGGGACCCACCAGCTACATCTTCGCACTCTAGGAAGTGCGTCCGGGCAAAAAAAACGATTCGCCCCCTGACTGCTGGGACCCACCAGCTACATCTTCGCAGGAATGGAAGTGCCTGACAGTCGGGACCCACCTGGTCGAAGTGGACGTAGCGTTGTCATTCTGGTCGCGAACGTGTACGTACATACAGGTCGATGTAGAGGCGCGCACGTGTCGTAGTAGAGGCGCACACGTAGCATGTACACGTATGTACATCGGCCAGGGTGCAAGAAAGAAAATACGTCCACGTATGTGTACATATAGGCGGGGTCTCAAACGCCTACTCGCGCATACGTACGGCCAGTGCTCGTGTACATGAATGGGTCGGAATGGAGAAACAGCGTCGTCGTCATGTTCATGGGGAGGCAACGGAATGCGTCGTGTTCATGGGGAGGCAACGGAATGCGTCGTGTTCATGGGGAGGCAACGGAATGCGTGGGAGCCAGCCGGCTGGGTCGGAACGGAATGTGTGGTCATGTTCATCGGGAGGGCTTGGACGGAACAGGCGATGGAAACGAGGCATGGCGTACCACAAAACGGAGGAAACGGCCTTGTGTTCGACCGGCCACGTTTGAAACGGGATCCTGTTCATCGGGAGGGGTCTGGCGTACCGCAAAACGGAGGAAAAAGACCTCCTACGGTCGAAATGGGGGTCCTGTTGATAGGGAGGGATGCGGCGTACCACAAAACGGACGAAACGAACTTGTGTTGGAGCGCTACGGTCGAAACGGGGGTCCTGTTCATCGAGAGGGGTGTGGCATACAGCAAAACTGGACTCCACGGGATACTGTTCATCTCCACCGTCGACCCCCTCCAGCCTCCACGAGCTACTGTTCATCCACCGTCGACCTCCTCCAGCCTCCACCTGCGACTGTTCATCCACGGGCTCCTGTTCATCCAGCCTCCACCGCGCACTACTCCACCGGCTACTGTTCAACCAGCCCTCTCCACGGGCTCCTGTTCAACCACCCCTCCACGGGGTACTATTCATCCTTCCCTCCACCGTCTACTGTTCATCCTGCCCACGGGGTGGTCCTGTTCATCCAGCCCTCCACGGGGTCCTGTTCGTCCAGCCCCAACCGGCTCGATCGATCGGGGTGTTGTTCATCCAGAGGCAACACCACGGGGTCATGTTCATCCACCCCCAGCGGGAACTATTCATCCAACCCCCCCCCCCCCTGCAACGCTCACTGTTCATCCAGAGGCAGCATCGATCGGCTTCAGTTAGCAGCAGTAGCGAAGCAATCGCTCGATTGGGTTCAGTTAACAGCCATCGATCGATCGCTCGGGTTCAGTAACGCGTAGCCTACAGTGCAATCACTCGGGTTCAGTTAGAGCCCAACGCCTCGCTCCGGTTCAGTTAGAGCCAACGCCTCGCACACACGCGCGTACGTGTATGTCGGAGTAATTGGACAGGGATACCCCGAAGACGGTGAGACAATAAATCAAGACATCGGGGCTAGCAATGCCCCTCAGTCCGACTGCCCGGCCGCTCCTGTCGGCTCCTCGTCCGACTGCTCTGCCCGGCCGGCTGCCGACTGCCGGCTGCTGACTACGCCAACCAGCCGGCTGCCGACTACGCCAACCAGCCGGCTGCCAACTGCAGTCCGACCAGACACCGACAAGACCCAGACGGGACGGCCATACCATGGACGAGACAGCTGTACCATGATGCCATCATCTATAGTGTACCTGTCCCCTTAGCACTATTCTATAAAGTGCCCAGGGGACAAGCATGACATGCACCATGCCCCATACATGGCTTGGCTTGTAAGCTGCCCAAGGTAGCTTACAACCAACGCCATGTCCCATGCCCACTACACACTATATATAGCTAGCTCCATCCATCCATCCATTAGGAGAAGACACACACATGGACTCACACACATGCATACATGCTCACGTATGAGCACCCACTCATTCGGCCACTAGAGCATGCTTGCTCATCCCGGCAACAGATACATACATGAGGCTAGTAGCATATAGCACTCATCTAGATACAGCTCTAGGAGCACTCTGTACTGCAGATATACCACATATACTCAGACATGCAGGAGTAGGGGTGTTATCTCTCAGGAGAGCCCCGAACCTGGGTAAACTAGCGCGTGCTACTCGCATACCCGTCCCTGGATATTCCGGCAGCATTCTTGCCCTCACATGAAGCCACCTTGTGGCATATGTCGTCTTGCACCCCCCATGAGAATACCACGACATTTGGCGCCCACCGTGAGGCAGAGCTATGCTACCACGCTGCTGCTGGTTTCGCTGTCCGGGCGGGACCCTTTTTTCACCATCTTCATCAGCCCCGCCAGGACGTCGCCGCCGTCTCTCTGGCCATGCATGAGGCCGTGTGAGATGGAGTTCGCCGGAGAGGAGGAGGAGGAGTTCGCCGGAGAGGAGGAGGAGGAGGTCGCTGGAGAGGAGGAGGAGGTCGCCGGAGAGGAGTTCACCGGAGCATCGGAGAGGAGGAAGGAGAAACCATGAGGGGATGGGACGAGAGGAGGGAGGAGGAGCTCACCGGAGAACAGGGAGGAGGAGCTCACCAGAGAGGAGGGAGGAGAAACCGTGAGGGGAGGGGAGGGGAGGAGAGGAGGGAGGAGGAGGTCGCCGGAGAGGAGGAGGAGGAGGTCGCCGGAGAGGAGGGTAGTATGGTGGAGGAGAGAAGGGAAGATGGAGTGGAGGAGAGGAGGAGATGGAGTGGAGGAGAGGTGGAGTGGAGGAGAAAAATGAAGGATGAGAGGACCACGCCCAGCCATATATATGGCATAGTAATGGCGCACCGCGGGCAGGTGCGCCATTACTAACTTTTTTTTATTTATTTTGAATTTTGAAGGCGGGAAGATACTGATGGCGCACCATGGGCAGGTGCGCCATTAGTAACATTTTTTTATTTTTTTTGACTTATTTTGAATTTTGAAGGCGGGAAGATAGTAACTTTTCGAGTAGATGATTTTTCATATAAAAAACTTTTTCATCTGAGTTCGTACGCAAAAGTTATGCCCATTTTACAAATTCTCGAGAGATTTCGCAAATAAAGTCGAAATTCATATTTGTAAATTTTCACAACAACTAGACCACATATCACATGGGGAACTTATTTTCTTTTATTTTTTTGACATTTCCATCATTTTTGTTTATTTTTTTTAAACTGAAAAGGCGGTCCATGGGGGGGTGCATTCGGTGGAAGTGGTGGCCAAGTTACTAATGGCGCACCGTGGGGGTGGTGCGCCATTACTAGTTGGCGCACCACTCCCACGGTGCGCCATTAGTAGTTTTGAAAAAAATTTAAAAAAAAACTTTTTTTACTAATGGCGCACCGTGGGAGTGGTGCACCATTACTAGTTGAACTAGTAATGGCGCACCACTCCCACGGTGCGCCATTAGTAGTTTTGATGAAATTTAAAAAAAAATTACTAATGGCGCACCGTGGATGTGGTGCTCCATTAGTATTTTCACACTAATGGCGCACCAACACATGGTGTGCCATTAGTATATAGTAATGGTGCACCACATGTCTGGTGCGCCATTAGTGTCAATTCCATCTATAGCCCTTTTCTAGTAGTGCGCGCCCGTGGCTGGCGCTGCTCACGCTGCTGATTGCGCTTGCCGCCGCATGCGGTGCCCATGCTTCTGCTGCATGCTGCTGTGACCATTGCTACTACTGGTCAGCAGCGCGGCTTCCCGATGAAGCATGGCCCCCGCGCTCACACTCGACCTCCTCCTCACGCGCCCGGTAGCGACCGGCTGCCTCGCGCCTTCGGCCCCATCCGCGCTCCGGCCGCCTTGCCTCCCCTCCCGCGCGCCCACTGGTTCCGCTACCGGCCTCCCGCGCCCGACGACTTTGCCCGCTGCTGCTTTGCTCGCGTCGCCGCGGCTGTGTCCGGGAGGGCCGGCCCCGTTTGCTGCTCCCGTAGGCGCGTTCGGCTTGCGACGTTTTCTCCGCCTGCCCGGCTGCTTGCGCCCGTCAGCCGCCCTCGGCCTCCTCCTGCTCCCCGTCCCCGCCTATCGGTCGGCTTCGTGGCGCTCTGCGTCTCCACACGCCCGGCCCGGACCGGCCTCAGGTCATCAGCGCCGGCTGCTGGCTTTGCCTCGTTCCACGCATACGGCCCGTGCCGCCCGGCCCCGCCCGATGGCCGGCTCCTGCTGGCCGCTGGCCGACTCCTGCGCGTCCGCCGCCCCAGCGTCGCCTCCGCCTGGCCATATTGTCCGCGCTCGCCCGGCTTCGACCCCGCGCGCTCGCCTCTCCCGCGCTGGGTCCGTCCTCCGCCCTGCCAGCTGTTGGCCTCCCGCGTCGGGTCCAGCCCCCGCGCCCGCCGGCTTGCCACTCCTGCCGGAGGCCGGCTTTCGCCTGCTCCCCGGCTTGCTGGCTTCTCCGCCTGCACTCCACCCTGCCGGCGTGAGAAACAACAAGGGCCAGCTGGAAGGAAAGAAAAGATCCCGGCTGGAGAAAAAAGAGCAAAGAGCCGAGTGCCCAAAACAAAACAAAAAAGAGAGAGAGAAAAGGGGAGTGGGTGACGGCTGGAGAAAAGATGAAGAAAGAAAGAGAAGAGGCCGACTGCCTTGTAGCCGGCTGGGAAAAGTGGGCTAGCTGCCCAAGAAAAGTCAAGGGCTTTGTGCCCAACCGGCTAAGAAAGAGTCGGGCTGGCAAAAAAGAGATCGTGGCCGGCTGCTGCAAAAAAAAGGGGCTGCGGGCCGACTGCTCCCATCAAGTCAGCTGGAAAAGAAGTGGCCGAGTGCCCATAGCCAGATGCTAAAAAAAGAAGAGAGAGAAGTTGGGAGAAAGAGAAGAAAGAAAAACCCGTCTGAATGACTCATCCACATGCTTCGCCACTCGGACGGTCAGTCGTGACCCACGCTGCCGGCTGTGCCAAGCCGGCTGGACTGCCTCTTGCTCCGACAACACACCCAGCAGGTGCGCTGACGCGCCCCCGCGAAGATGAATACAAAGTAGTTGGCAGGAGATCCGGCCCGACTGCTCAGCAGTCGGCCCAGATCTCGGGGGCTGCACCCAGCGGGTGCACTGACGCGCCCCCGCGAAGAAGAAGACAAAGTAGTTGCCGGGAGATCCGGCCCGACTGCTCAGCAGTCGGCCCAGATCTCGGAGGCTACACCCAGCGGGTGCGCTGACGCGCCCCCGCGAAGAGAAGACAAAGTAGTAGCCAGGAGATCCGGCCCGACTGCTCAGAAGTCGGCCCAGATCTCGGGGGCTACACCCAGCGGGTGCGCTAACGCGCCTTTGCGAAGAAGAAGAAGACAAGATAGTTGCCGGAAGATCCGGCCCGACTGCTCAACAGTCGACCCGAATCTCGGGGGCTACACCCAGTGGGTGCGCTGGCGCGCCCTCACGGAAGATTGCAAACAGGAGAAGAGTTTTGTCCGGCTGTCAGCAGCCGGCAGAAGTGAAAAAAGAAGAAAAAGGGCGCTGCAAGACGCCTCGCCGCCTAGCTGGTCGAGCCTGACCGGCCAGGATTCCCCTTCGAGCACCCGGAGGCCCGAGCTACACCCAGCGGGTGCGCCGGCGCGCTCCGCGAGCGCCGAGCCGCGCCGGCTGTCTTCGGCAAACTCCGTCTCGGCTACACGAAAACCAATGTGAGCTCCTCATCCGCATATGTTTTCACCATGCAAGCACGGATAACCCCGAGCGATGCTTGGGGAACTATCTCCGCATTTCATTATAGTTGCATCACTGTTCGCCCCGGCGCCAGCCAGAGTTGGCCCGGAGGCTGGCCGCTTGGCCTGAGACGTTAGTTCCCACAGGCGACTTTGTAGCATGCGCGGTACCAAAGGCCCACTCTTGGTCACAGACCGCAGAGCGGCTGTCTGACTACCAAGAGTGAACGCTGGAGGCCACCCACGCAAAAAACGTCCAGGAAGAAAAATGGATCGGGTGATCCGGCCATTTCCTTTACAAGTATCTACTCGGTTGAATCTGCTCCCAGACTCTGAGTACTGTACACTCCACTTCGCGGCCCACTCTCAGCCACAGACCGCAGAGCGTCTGTCCGGCAAGCAAGAGCACAAGCCAAAAAGCGGAGGGAACACGAAAAAGATTAAGGGGGCTCGGATGAAACAGAGTCGGTACCCTCCGCATAAAACTTGCAATGCTAAAAGCAAACATTTGATATATCTGCGGTGACTAACTTCGTCTTTTTCATGATCATTTCCATGAGCACTCGTCAAAAAACCTCCGCCCAACTTTGCCAAGTTACCCGGAGGCTTGGGGGCTACTGTCGGAGTAATTGGACACGGATACCCCGAAGACAGTGAGACAATAAATCAATACATCGGGGCTAGCAAAGCCCCTCAGTCCAACTGCCCGGCCGCTCCTGTCGGCTCCCCATCCGACTACTCTGCCCGGCCGGCTGCCGACTACGCCAACCAGCCGGCTGCCGACTGCAGCCCGGCCCGACACCCACAAGACCCCGACGGGACCGCCATACCGCGGACGAGACAGCTGTACCGTGACGCCATCATCTACAGTGTACCTGTCCCCTTGGCACTATTCTATGAAGTGCCCAGGGGACAAGCATGACATGCACCATGCCCCATACATGGCTTGGCTTGTATGCTACCCAAGGTAGCTTACAACCAACGCCATGTCCCATGCCCACTACACACTATATATAGCTAGCTCCATCCATCCATCCATCAGGAGAAGACACACACATGCATACATGCTCATGTATGAGCACACACTCATTCAGCCACTAGAGCATGCTTGCTCATCCCGGCCACAGATACATACATGAGGCTAGTAGCATATAGCACTCATCCAGATACAGCTCCAGGAGCACTCTGTACTACAGATATACCACATATACTCAGACATGCAGGAGTAGGGGTGTTATCTCTCCGGAGAGCCCCGAACCTGGGTAAACTAGCGCGTGCTACTCGCATACCCGTCCCTGGATATTCCGGCAGCAGTCTTGCCCTCACACGAAGCCACCTTGTGGCATATGTCGTCTTGCACCCCCCGTGAGAATACCACGACAGTGTACGAGAGAAATGCGCATCGCTCGGCCCCCGACCTCCCACTCTAACCGGGAAATCCCCGAAATTTTCATCGCCCTCACTTCTACCATGGTTTTTTCCGTCATGGACGGCGCAAAGAATGTCATGCAGCTGCGTCTCCGGCCCGCCCAGCACGAAATTGACTGAACTATATGAGTTTTCCAATGGCTTCACTCGAAGGGATTGGTAGGTGTAGGATTTTGAGTTGAGCATCACATGGAAATTTTTCCTTAGTATTTCCTCGACCCCTTTAATAGTACGGTGTTTCCTATGACTCAAGAAAGAGAAAAACAAAACTATGAAAACGAATGTCTTCAAGCTTCATATTCCTCGCATGAATATCAAGTCTTCACGGACACACCAATTTCTTCACTTTCAAAGTCTTCATGAGAGTCTTCAGAAATACCAAAATCTTCAGTCGAAGATGTTCATTTTTAGGGGTCGACTTTTCCTGTAAATATCAAACTCCTCATAGACTTATACACCTGTGTACACTCACACACGCATTAGTCCCTTAACCTATAAGTCTTCAGTACACCAAAATCACTAAGGGGCACTAGATGCACTTACAATCTCCCCCTTTTTGATGATTGATGACAATATAGGTTAAGTTTTCAACGGGGATAAACATATGAAGTGTAAATACTGATATAGAGGAATTTGATTGCAAGATATAGAAGAACTCCCCCTGAAGATATGCATAGTGAGGAATTTGCTTTTGAAGCAATGCACACTTGAAGAGTTGAATCATGGAGATCTCCCCCTATATCTTGTAATTCATACACGCATTTAACATATAATATGAAGAATTTGAAATGCATGATGAAATATGGTGCCTGATGAAATTCAGCATGCGTGCAATAATATTAAACGAGGAATAAGCATGTAGAATAGTGCATCAAGAGTATCAGAGCACGGTGCATCAAAATTATCAAAGCACCATCGGGTTTAAGATTACAACTCGATCCAATAAAGTTTTAGACGAACAAGAGTTGTAACTTAGCAAAAAAACGCCCATATAGTAGACCCGCTTGAAGACTAACTCATATTTCTCCCCCTTTGTCATCGAATGACCAAAAGGATCGAAAATGAGGACTAACGCCCCTGAAGATAATCATGTTGATGAAGGAGCGCCAGCGTTGTTGGGGTCGTTGGTTGATGTAGGGCCTGCCGCAGTGTCATCCAAATCTTCATGTTCATCAGTGTCGCGCGATGAAGAATATGAGCTGGCCACCAGAGAAGGAACCTTGACCTTCTTGAATTTCTTCGGTGGAGGTGCAGACTAGTCAAAATCTTCATTAAGACCCATGTTCTTCAGATCTTCTTCACCATACAGATGTGACAGGATTGCCCAGGTGCGACCGAAGACTTGATGGAGGTAGTAGTGGTTTTTCTTCACCGCATTGTGTGTGGCAGTCATGTTGTGAAGAAGTGAACCAAACTGGCGCTTAACCCATTTGTGATTTCGATCCACCTTCTGGTGCAGACTAAGCAGAAGTTCACGGTCAGTCATCACATGCGAAGCAATGGCTTGAGGAGTGGACTTGGGAGCATTGGCAGAGTCATGTGTGGCGGAGTCATCATTGGTGGAATAAGATGCAGCTTTGCGAAACTGACCATCCAATGCATGAATGCCTTCATCAATTACAGCTGGTGCCTTGCCCTTTCCATCAACTGAGGAATATGTCTGCTTGAGGACTTCAATTGGGGGCAAGTAGCTGAGATGATTCTGGAAATCAGCTTTGTAGTTGAGTGAAGGCCTTGTCCTGAGGAATCTCATGATCCAAGGTGCATAAGGCTTCAGCTCAAACGGAGACAATGCAACGTTTGCCATAGTTCTCATGAAGAAATCGTGATAATTGACAGGAATGCCATGAACGATGTTGAATACCAGATTTTTCATGATGCCAACAATTTCCTCATCAGATGAGTCATGACCTTTTATAGGACTGATTGTCCTCGTAAGAATACGATAAACAGTTCTGGGCACGTACAAAAATTCCTTCATGAGGAATTTGGTTCTTGGTGCCTGACCTGGTTTCAAAGGCTTCATCAGCACCTGCATGTAATGATGTGTGAGCTCAAGTTCACTGTAGATGAAGCGAGCTTCTTCAAGGGGAGGACTGCGTGGTAGAGCACGAAGCAATTCAGAGGCTGGCGCAGTGTAGTGAGTGTTTTCAGACATCCAGTCCAGCACCCATGAATTCACATCTTCAGCATCTCCGGTGATGTGCAGTGTTGCATAAAATTGAAGAATCAATTCTTCATTCCAATCGCAGATGTCAGAGCAAAAGTTGAGCAGTCCAGCGTCGTGAAGAACACTGAGGACTGGTGCGAAGCACGGCAGAGATTCCATATCCATGTGAGGAATATGCTCATGGTAGAAAATCTTCTCCTTGTTGAACAGCACTGAGGAATAGAAATTGGCTTGACTAGCAGTCCAGAAACGCCTCTTCCTAATGCGAGTAGAGTCATATGGGTTGTAATCTTCGAAGAATATGTGCTCGCCGAAGAAATCATCAGCCTTGAACTTTTGCTTGCGTGAGAATGGATCCTTTGGCTTCGGCAGAGGAGTGTCAGTGAGTTGCATCACGACCTCAGGAATCTCAATCGCAGGTTCTTCAGGCTGAGGAATTTCTGGTTCCTCCTCAGTGGCAGTCTACGTCGTTGGTTGTTCAGCAGCAGCAGTTTCTTCAGTGCTAGTGGCTGGAATTTCCTCATGGACAGATGTAGTGGGATGAGTTTCTTCAGAGCCCATGTGAACAGTTTGTATGGGGGACTGAGGAATTTGCTATAGAGGGGTGAACATTGGAGATTTTGGATGCTGACTTTCCCAGAATTCATAACTGATTACGGGTGTGGAGCTGCTAATGTCCACATCTTCATCTTCCATTTCTTCAACGCCAGCGTCTTCAGCTATGAACTGGGCATAGGCAAGGAGATGATAGGTGTTGAAGGGATCGCATCCACTTCAATTTCTTAATCCAACGGTTCAGACGAAGCAGCAGAATGAGTTGCTTCATCAGACCCGCTGGGGATCACATATTCTTCATCAAAAGGAACAAGGTCCTTTGATGGCCTGGTTGAGATGGGAACAACATCAATCGGATGTGCAAATGAACTTGTCATAGGCTTCATTTTCTTCACTGCAGCACGCTCTGCAGCCTTGGTCTTCTTCACATCTGATGAAGATGGAAGGATTGGAGTTGAAGTTGGTGCAGGAGCAGCTGAGGAATCTGGTTGATTTTCTTCAGGCACAACTGATGCAGTTGCCCTGAGTTCTTCAGTTTCTTCAGGTGGACCACTAGTGGGTGCCCTGGCAATTTCTTCAGTTGCTGGAATGCAGTCATCAGCCCTGGAACTCACATTTTCTTTAGCAGCCTGATTTTCATCAGCGGTGCTGGCATGTTCTTCAGTCGGCTGAGCAGATGCTTCAGCCTGAGGAATTTCCTGTTGCGTTGGGGCAGCAACATTTGAAGTGAACTGTTCAGTTATCTTTACAAATCTAACTTTGGCTCCTTGCCAATCAGCATAGTAGGCTTTGAAATCATCGCTGAGGGTTTTGATTTTAGATTGGATTTTTACAAGTTCATCAGTTGTCATAGTGACAATGTTGTTCTTTAGAAATTTCTCCTTCTTGTACTGCGCTTTCTTGATCTGCCTGGCCTTCTCAAATTTCCACTTTTCTTTTTGAATGAAGTGGGTCAACATGTGACTTTGGCCAGGAGTCAGCTTGAAATCAGGCAAGGGAGTGTTGGGGTCCTTGTGCCAATCATCAATATAGTCGAGGATCAGTTTGGAATCCAAAAGTAGTGCCACCTCTGATCCTTTGGCTCTAGCGGCCCTGACTTCCCTGTCTTTGATGATTTCTGCAAGTTCATCATCATCAGCTTCACCTTCATTAGACGGCACTTGGAAAGCGACTTGCTTCTTTTGAGGACTTGGGCATGGACCTCGTCCAGAAGTGGCCTTTGTCTTCAGCAGTGAGGGGCCAGCTGAGGAACTTGGTGCAGCTGAGGAACTAGCTGAGACACCTGAGGCAATGGAGATGCCGACAGTCCTTTGGCACGAAGCAAGATGCACAGGTGCTGAGGATTTGGTCGGAACAGCTGAAGGCTTTGGCGGAGGAGCTGAGGACTCTGGAGGAATAGGAGCAGCATGAGGAATTGGCTGTGAGGGCTTTGATGATTCTGGCCATGAGGGCATTGCTGAGGAAGCACTTGGCTTGTGCGCAGGCTTCTTTGACATAGCATTCTTTGGCTTGACAGCAAGGACCTCAGCAGAGGCAGCAGCAGCAGCAGAGTCTTCATTAAATTTCCTCACTGCTTCTCTGGCTTGCTTAGCCAACTTGCCTTGGCGCTTGGCCCCATCATCAGGATAGTCCTCACCTTGCTTGAGGCTGGTGGGATCAGCAATTTGGCCAGGTGCCAGTGGTGCTCTTGGGCATGGAGGATTGAGTGTGAATTTCTTCATATACTTAGGAGTGACATATCTGTACTCCCTCCATTCTCTTGCCCATTTCCTCTCTATCTTCTGAATGCGCACTTTGCGCTCATTCTTGGTTTCCTCAGGAGGTGTGCAGTACCCAGCATATATGTCATCAGGGATTTCAAATGCTATATTTACCTCAGGCGTCTTTCCTCCCTTCTGTGGCCTTTTACCATCAGCCATTTTCTTCAGTTGAGGAATTTGAACAATTGAATTCTCTGAAGAAGTATGCAACTTTTCTTCGAGGAACGCTGCAAATGAGTTAAGTTGATGAGAACCTAGTAATTCAGCAGCTGACATGTGTACCTGTGAACAGAGTATAGTTGCGAGCAATTTGGAGAGGTCATATGCGTTCTTAGAAGGTTTTTCAAAAAGAACAAGTTTGAGGAATTTGACCAGATGAGTCTTGAAGAATTTCACTAAGCGTTCTTTGTCTTAGGTTCCAGAGTTGTATAGATCGAAGATCCACATAATTGAGGAATCTTGAAGAAAAATGATGCTTAGAGAAACAAATCAAGAACGGATGACTTGTGAGGTGTTTAGTGTGTGAAGATATGAAGAAAAACACTTTTGAAGATTTTGTACATAATCATTCGAATCAACAAGGGCAGTAAAAGTAACTTTTATTTACCCTGGACAAAGAACACGACGAGCTGGAGTGAGGAGATGTGAAGTTCGTCTGTGCAGATCTTCCATGCCCTAACATGGCGGCGGAAGACGGCTACGGAGGCGGCGGAGTGAAGATGTCCGCGGTCGGCGCGAGTACATCGGCGACGAGGTCGAGGCAGTGAAGCTCTTCCTCACCGGCGGCGATGAAGTAGCGACGGCGCTAGGGTTTGAGAAGCTCGAGCTGGAGAGAGAGGTCGAGCGGAGTAAAAGAAGTGAGGAAGGGGAGGAGAGGTATTTATAGCCACGGTGAAAAACTGCTCGCCCGAAGAAATTGGACGAACGTGCCCCTAACCCTTCTCATTTGCATGACATGTGTCACCCACGTAGTGAGAGGTGGAGATCGTGTTAGATCGTGGGTGAGTGGATAAGTGTATGGTGGGATGCGGAACGGTTTGAGCAGCAAAGCTGAAAATTTAGATAAGATAGATTTTAAAGTTCCGTTCGCAATTTCTTCAGCTGACAAGGACACAGTGAAGATTTTGAACAAGGTTCAAATAGAACGCACATGAAGAATTTGTGAACAGATTGGGTTGAGTATAGCATAGAGGGGAAGGGTCCGATCACATTCACTTAGCAGAAAACTAACTTGAAGAAATAGCAATAAGTGAACGCTGTAGAGGACATAAACTCATATATATATAGCCAATGAAGAAAAAACGACGGAACCAGTGAAGACTATGCAAAGTTGAAGAATATGAATAATTTGAGGAATCTCAACTTTTGGTGGTGGCGTGACCCACCGTATAAGAATGATGATTTCAGACACCGCGTACAATTATCGTAGGGTTATGAGAATCAAATTCTTCGTTAATTTCTTCACACTAAGAGTGTTATTCTTCATTGATTGAAGTAAAACGTTTCTTCATGTGTTGCACATCTAAGTCATCAATTTTGCATAAGTGTTAGGATGAGTGTCCTTTTCAAAGAACATTCGAAGATTCTAGGATATTTAGCTCACACCGCAACTTGCTAAATCTCTTCTCATCCAAGGGCTTTGGGAAGATATCGGCTAGCTGTTCTTCAGTCTTGACATGCTCAATAGAAATGTCGCCCTTCAACACATGATCACAAAGAAAATGATGACGAATCTGAATGTGCTTTGTCTTCGAGTGCTGAACTGGGTTGTGAGCAATCTTGATGGCACTCTCATTGTCACAGAAGAGAGGCACATTCTTCATGTTGACGACGTAGTCCTTGAGAGTTTGCTTCATCCATGGCAATTGGGCACAGCAAGAACCAACGGCAATGTACTCAGCTTCAGCGGTAGATAGTGATATGCAGTTCTGTTTCTTCGAGGACCAACAGACCAAAGATCGTCCGAGGAAATGACATGTACCAGATGTTGACTTGCAATCCACACGATCACCAGCATAGTCAGAGTCAGAATATCCAACAAGATCAAAAGCCGAGCCCTTGGGGTACCATAATCCAAGAGTTGGTGTGTGAGCTAGATATCGAAGAATATGCTTCACAGCGTTATGGTGTGATTCCTTCGATGCAGCTTGAAATCGGGCACACATGCAAACACTAAGCATTATATCTGGCCTAGATGCACATAAGTATAATAAGGAACCTATCATGGAGCGGTATACCTTATGATCGAAGTCAATACCATTTTCATCAGTGCACAGATGGCCATTTGTGGGCATAGGAATTTTGACGCCTTTGCAATCTTGCATGTCGAATTTCCTCATTACATACCTGAGGTATTTCTCCTGAGATATGAATATGCCATTGTGTTGTTGACGAATTTGAAGACCTAAGAAGAATTTCAACTCTCCCATCCTAGACATTTGATATTCTTCACTCATCATATAGGCAAATTCATCACTATAACGTTGGTCAGTACAGCCAAAGATAATATCATCAACATATACTTGGTACACAAACAATTCACCATCATAAGATTTAGTGAAAAGAGTAGGGTCGAGTGAACCGGGTTTGAAGCCTTTCTTCATGAAGAGTTCCTTCAAAGTATCATACCAAGCCCGTGGGGCCTGCTTGAGGCCATAGAGGGCCTTGTTGAGTCTGAAGACTTTGTCAGGATTCTTTGGATCTTCAAAACCTGGGGGTTGAGCAACATATACTTCTTCCTCAAGCTTACCATTGAGGAATGCACTTTTCACATCCATTCGATACAGAGTGATATCATGATGGTTAGCATAAGCAAGTAATATGCGAATAGCCTCAAGTCTAGCAACAGATGCAAAAGTTTCATTGAAATCAATTCCTTCAACCTGTGTGTAGCCTTGAGCTACAAGTCGTGCCTTATTCCTCACCACAAGGCCATTTTCATCTTGCTTGTTGTGGTAGATCCACTTTGTGCCGATGATATTGTGCTTGCGAGGATCTGGACATTTGACCAGTTCCTAGACATTGTTGAGCTCGAACTGATGTAATTCTTCTTGCATGGCCTGAATCCACTCAGGCTCCAGAAATGCTTCATCTACCTTAGTGGGCTCTGTAATAGAGACAAAAGCATACTGCCCACAAAAGTTAGACAAACGTGAAGCTTTTGAGTGTGTGAGAGGACCTGGTGCTTTGATGTCATTGATGATCTTTTCAATTTGCACTTCTTTTACAATGCGAGGATGAGCTGGTTGTCGTTGAAGAGTTTGATCAGCATTTTCTTCAGCACCATTTTCTTTAGCATTTTCTTCAGGTGCATTAGCTCGACGTTCTTCATGTTCTGGAATGAATTCATCAGCAGATTCTTCAGTAGGAATGACATCCTCAGTAGCCTTGAACTTGATAGTTTCCTCAGGTGCTGGTTCATCTATCACAGTAGGTAGGTGCTCTCTTTGCGAGCCATTAGTTTCATCGAACCGCACATCTACAGTTTCAACAACTTTGTGAAGAACGTTGTTGAAGACTCTGTAGGTGTGCGAGTCCTTTCCGTAACCAAGCATAAAACCTTCATGTGCTTTCGGTGCAAATTTTGAGTTGTGATGAGGATCTCTAATCCAACATTTAGCACCGAAGACTTTGAAATAACTTACATTGAGTTTCTTATCAGTGAGGAGTTCATAGGCAGTCTTTTTGAAGAATTTGTGAAGATATACTCTGTTGATGATGTGGCATGCAGTATCAATTGCCTAAGTCCAGAAACGATGAGGCGTTTTGTATTCATCAAGCATAGTGTGAGCCATCTCAGCAAGAGTCCTGTTCTTGCGCTCCACGACGCCATTCTGCAGAGGAGTGTAAGGAGCAGATAACTCATGAGTGATACCAAGTTCATCAAGATAGTCATCGAGACCAGAATTCTTGAACTCAGTGCCATTGTCACTTCTGATGTGCTTGATCTTCACACCAAAGTTGGTTGAAGCCCTCGAGGAAAGTCGTCTGAAGACTTCTTGCACTTCATGTTTGTAAGTAACAAGGTGTACCCATGTGTAGCGAGAATAATCATCAACAATAACAAAGCCATATTGAGATGCTTCATTTGAAATAGCAGAATAATGATTAGGACCAAAGATATCCATGTGAAGCAATTCAAATGGGTGAGTGGTGGTCATGATAGTCTTCGCTGGATGCTTGGCCTTGGTCATCTTCCGAGCTTCACAGGCTCCGCATAGGTGATCCTTGAGGAATTTGACATTCTCGATGCCAATGACATGCTTTTTCTTCGCAAGCGTGTGCAAATTCCTCATGCCTGCATGACCAAGTCGTTGATGCCAGAGCCAGCCTTCTGAAGCTTTTGCAAGTAAGCACACGGCTGGTTGTGGTCCTGTAGAGAAATCAACAATATACAGGTCTCCTCTCCTAAAGCCTTCGAACACTTTGGAATTGTCAGCTTCCATAACCACAACACAACGGTACTTGCCAAAGACAACAACCATATCAAGATCACAAAGCATTGAGACAGACATAAGGTTGTATCCTAAGGACTCAACAAACATGACTTTGTCCCTGTGTCGATCCTTTGTAATCGCAACCTTACCTAGACCCAATACCTGACTTTTGCCTTTGTCAGCAAAGATGATATGCTTCAGATGCGACGGAGATAATGGAGCATCCATCAATAGATTCTTGTCACCAGTCATGTGGTTTGTACATCCACTATCGAGGACCCACTCAGTGGCTTTGGGTTGATCATCCTGCAGATGAATTAGTGCAGCTTACAAACTCATATACTTCATCAGTGAAGAATATGACATCAATTCATCAAATCAATTTCATCAAGTAAAAGAACTAATAAAGCAATATGAGGACGTGAGAAATGAAAGTTCATTTCTTCATGGTTAGCATGCGTCCTTTCAGGCATGCTCAGGTCTCTAGCAAATTCTTCAGACGATTATGTGCGTCTGGAGACCTGACCCTGCAGAAGAGATTAGTTCTTTTTCTTCGCCACCCACATCTGAAGGGGTGGCAAAGAGTTCATCATTCTGCGAGATCCATACGAGAAGGATGGCATAGAAGCCAGTCCATTTTGTTTAACATAAGAGGGGTTAGAGTAAGCATAAGAGTATGCAGAGAAATTCTTTGAGGACTTATGGACATAATGATTTGAAGAATAATGCATATATCCATAATCCTTAGATCTTCCCTGCGAAACAGACGGGTTAGCACGATGATGTTCATATGAGGACTTTGATCCATATGAGGAATTTGATCTGGGGTTCCTATTCTTCACAGGTGGTGTCATGATGACATTCACCTGAAGATTTTCAAGACATCTTTTGGGAACCCAGATTTTCTGCATAGGGGAGCCGTTCCTGCAGTTAGTGCCAACATATCTATCAAATACTTCACCATTCTGATTTTTGAATAGCTTGTAGTTGGAGTCAATTGACTCATCATCAGAATGAGGAGATTCACATGCAAATCCAGATAAGTTAGATGGATCAACTGGAGGTCCCTTTGCAGCAACCCATGTAGTTTTGGGGTACTGCTCAGGCTTCCAATATGTACCATCAGCATTGAGTTTCCTCTCAAAGGCGATACCCTCTTTCCTAGGGTTCCTGTTGAGGATCTTCTTTTTAAGCACATCACAAAGAGCCCGATACCCTTTGAGGCTTTTGTACATGCCTATCGTGTACAATTCCTTCAGCCCTGCATTGTCAGTGATACTAGCAATGTCCTCAGATGAGGAACTAGTCATAGCAGAGGCGTGTGAAGAATTTGAAACATTAGCAGCATTTGAACATTCAGGTGAAGAATTAGCAGATTCACGTTCAATGCACTTCAAGCATGGAGGAACAAATTCTTCCTGAGATGCGCTGATTTGTTGAGCAAGTAATGAATCGCGCTCCTTCTGAAGATCTTCATAACTCACTCTTAGCTTCTCAAGGTCTTGCTTTCTTTGAAGAAATTCATAAGAAAGCTTCTCATGATCCGATAAGAGAGTGTTATGATGACTTTGAAGTTTGTCAAGCTTGGACTGAAGTCTCTGAAGATTTCCATTCAAAGTTTCAGTGCGATCCATTTCTTCACCCAACATATCATCACTTTTATTTAGCATGTTTTGAACCTTTTCTAAAGCCCTTTGTTGTTTTATAGCTATCTTAGCAAGTTTAGAATAGCTGGGCTTAAGGTTTTCATCAGATTCATTCTCACTTGATTCAGAGGAGGTATATTTGAGTACCTTGGCACCCTTTGCCATGAAGCAATAGGTGGGAGCGTAGTCATCATCACCTTCATCAGCCTTGTTGGTGAGGTCATTTTCTTCAGTGTTGAAGATACACTTGTTGACGAATGCAGTAGCGAGAGCTAGGCTCGCCACTCTGGATTCGGACTCCTTAGATGACTCCTCTTCCTCATTTTCTTTAGATTCAGCCTCAGAGTCCATTACCTTGCCAATGAATGCCCTGGCCTTCTTGGAGATGCTCTTCTTGTGATATGAAGGCTTGGAGGATTTTGATGTTGAGGATTTTGTGGATTTCTTCTTTTTCTTTGCATCATCAGAACTGTAATCCTTGTATTTCTTCTTCTTTGATTCCTTTTCCCAATGATGAAAATCTTGAATGAAATGTCCAGGTTTCTTGCATTTGTGACAGAGCCTCTTCTTGTAGTCACTGGATGAGGAATCATTGCTCCTTGAGGATCTTCCAAGGCGACCACGTCTTGAGAACTTTTGGAACTTCTTCACGAGTAGAGCCAGATCATGGCTTAGTTCTTCAGGATCACCAAGGCTGCTACCAGAGTCTTCATCTTCGGACATAGATACTGCCTTGGCCTTCAGTGCACGTGTTCTACCATAGCTTGAACCATCGAGATCTCTCTTTTCAGCAAGTTGGAACTCATGAGTATTTATCCTCTCGAGAATATCAGCGGGATCAAGTGACTTGTAATCAGCATGTTCTTGTATCATCAATGCCAGAGTGTCAAATGAGGAATCAAGTGAACTCAGCAATTTCTTCACCACCTCATGGTCGGTGATGTCAGTGGCACCAAGTGCTTGAAGCTCATTTGAGATGTCGGTGAGGCGATCGAAGGTTTGTTGAACATTTTCATTGTCGAGTTTTTTGAAGCGGTTGAAGAGATTGCGAAGAACATCAACTCGAGAGTCACACTGAGTTGAGACTCCTTCATTCACTTTGGACAACCTGTCCTAGATAAGCTTCGTTGTTTCCAAAGCGCTCACTCTGCCATACTGTCCTTTGCTCAGATGGCCACATATGATATTCTTCGCTTGAGAGTCGAGTTGCTTGAATCTCTTCACATCGGCAGCATTCAGAGAAGGTGTGACTGAGGGAACGCCATTTTCCACAACATACCAGAGATCGTTATCAATTGTGTCAAGATGCATTCGCATCTTATTCTTCCAGTAGGGGTAGTCCGTCCCATCAAAGGTTGGACACCCAGCAGAGACCTTGATCATACCTGCGGTCGACATAACTAAAACTCCAGGCGGTTAAACCAAAATCACACAGAACAAGGGAGTACCTCGCTCTGATACCAATTGAAAGTGCGTTATATCGACTAGAGGGGGGTGAATAGGCGATTTTTACGAAATTCTTCACTGAGGAATTTTCTGGTGAGGAAGTTCCTTAGCGAAGAACTACTAGCAGCGGAATAAGTACTCAAAAGTAAACACAACAGAATACAAGCATAGTCATCATGATGAAATGAAGACAGGCACAGAGTACAGGAAGCGTAATCACAGGATAACACAGGATGAAGACAAACAGACTGAAGAAATTGAACTGAGGAAATTGAGAAAGTCTTCAGTCAAAGTCTTCAAACACAGATATGAACAAACATACAGCACAGTTATGAGGAAATGAAAGAGTTGAGGAAATAGAACCAGTAAGCTCGGTGAAGACAATGATTTGGTAGACCAGTTCCAACTGCTGTCTTAGTTGTACGTCTGGTTGGAGCGGCTGAGTATTTAAACTCGAGGACACACAGTCCCGGACACCCAGTCAAGGACACAGTCCAAGACACCTAGTCCTCACCGTATTCTCCTTGAACTAAGGTCACACAGACCTCGTCCAATCACTCGTGGTAAGTCTTCAGGCGACTTCCAAACCTTCACAAACTTGGTCACTCGGTGATCCACAATTCCTCTTGGATGCTCTAGACCATGACGCCTAACCGTCTGGAAGAAGCACAGTCTTCAAAGGTAACAAGCGTCGAATCCACGCAGGATCAATCTCTTCAGTGATGCTCAAGCACTTGGGGTTTGTAGGTGTTCGGGTTTTTGGTTTTTCCTCACTTGATGATTTTCGCTCAAAGTCCTCGGAGGATGGGTTGCTCTCAAATGACAAGTGTCAGTTTCTCTCGGAGCAGCCAACCAGCTAGTGGTTGTAGGGGGCGGCTATTTATAGCCTAGGGAGTAGCCCGACATGATAAGACATAAATGCCCTTAAATGATATGACCGTTAGGTGGATAGATATTTTGGGACAGTTGGCGCATAGGACAGCAACGGTCGGAATTTTGAGTAGCAAAATCCTCAGGGCTATCATGTTCCTCACTGTGTAGGCAATCTGCACTGGCAAATTCCTAACTCCTCAGTCAGGACAAATTCCTCAGAGACCAGAAGAACTTCGTCTCTGTCACTGAAGAAATTGACTGAACTGTATGAGATTTCCAATGGCTTCACTCGAAGGGATTGGTAGGTGTAGGATTTTGAGTTGAGCATCACATGGAAATTTTTCCTTAGTATTTCCTCGACCCCCTTTAACAGTACGGTGTTTCCTATGACTCAAGAAAGAGAAAAATAAAACTATGAAAATGAATGTCTTCAAGCTTCATATTCCTCGCATGAATATCAAGTCTTCACGGACACACCAATTTCTTCACTTTCAAAGTCTTCATTAAAGTCTTCGGAAATACCAAAATCTTCAGTCAAAGATGTTCATTTTTAGGGGTCGACTTTTCCTATAAATATCAAACTCCTCACAGACTTATAGACCTGTGTACACTCACACACGCATTAGTCCCTTAACCTATTAGTCTTGAATACACTAAAATCACTAAGGGACACTAGATGCACTTACAATCATGTATATAGGCATCACATCCGTGACAAGTAGACCGAAACAATTCTGCATCTACCACTATTACTCCACACATCGACCGCTATCTAGCATGCATCTAGAGTATTATGTTCATAAGAACAGAGTAATGCTTTAAGTAAGATGACATGATGTAGAGGGATAAACACATGCAATATGATATAAACCCCATCTTTTTATCCTCGATGGCAACAATACAATACATGCCTTGCTGCCCCTGCTGTCACTGGGAAAGGACACCGCAAGATTGAGCCCAAAGCTAAGCACTTCTCCCATTGCAAGAAAGATCAATCTAGTAGGCCAAACCAAACTGATAATTCGAAGAGACTTGCAAAGATAACCAATCATACACAAAATAATTTAGAGGAGATTCAAATATTGTTCATAGATAAACTTGATCATAATCCAACAATTCATCGGATCTCGACAAACACACCGCAAAAGAACATTACATTGAATAGATCTCCAAGAAAATCGAGGAGAACTTTGTATTGAGATTCAAAGAGAGAGAAGAAGCCATCTAGCTACTAGCTATGGACCCGAAGGTCTGAAGTAAACTACTCACACATCACCCGAGAGGCCATGGAGTTGATGTAGAGGCCCTCTGTGATCAACGCCCCCTTCGGCGGAGCTCTGGAAAAGGCCCCAAGATGGGGTCTCTCGGGTACAGAAGGTTGCAGTGGTGGAATAAGGTTTCCGTGGTGCTCCTGGATGTTTGCGGGGTACGTGGACTTATATAGGAGGAAGAAGTAGGTCGGTGGAGCAACGAGGGGCCCACGAGGGTGGAGGGCGCGCCTAGGGGGGTAGGCACCCCCCTGCCTCGTGGCCTCCTCGATTGTTTCTTGACGCCCACTCCAAGTCTCCTGGATCACGTTTGTTGAGAAAATCATGTTCCCGAAGGTTTCATTCTGTTTGGACTTCGTTTGATATTCCTTTTCTGTGAAACAATGAAATAGGCGAAAAAGCAGCAATTTGGGCTGGGCCTCCGGTTAATAGGTTAGTCCCAAAAATAATATAAAAGTGTATAATAAAGCCCATTAAACATCCAAAATAGAATATAATATAGCATGGAACAATAAAAAATTATAGATACGTTGGAGATGTATCAGCGGCTTCCACAAATCTGGAGGCGGAGATCCAAGAAAGGGAAGAGCTCCCTTGCGTTCGCGTGGGACGTCGACACCAGTCCAAAGAGACGCCCTCGCACTAAGCCTCGGGCCGCATCGTAAGTGCTAAAACACATATCTGCCCATAAACCAAGTATTTCCTCTTCGTTGTATTGATATAATTCGTTATGCTCTTACAGTCCAGCCTATGACAGCTCCCAGCGATCCTCATCATGAGGTTCGCTGGACTCAAAGGCGATGGCCAGCGATTCACCGCAGGCCGCTCACTCCCCCAAGGCAAAGGACGATGCGGAGGTGCTGTCCCAAAAGACTGTTCCAGGCGGGGGAGAGGCTCAGGAGGCGCCAGAAGGTGAAACCCCTGTCGTTGGAGACCAGGGGGAATCAATCCCCATGGAGACTGGTGGGAAGGGCCATATTCAGTTCGGCCCTCAGCCAGACTCAATTCCGGAGACCGATGCGGCTCCGAAATCTGGCACGCAACCTTCTTCGAGAGAAGGGGGATGCCTATTCTGCCAGTGACCTGTGTCCAACCAGGGGCACCGGACAATCTGCTGGAAGCGCTACGAGGCGCTTCCATTGTGGATGAGCACCGTGTCCTTATGGGCACGGTAATTGAAAGGGTTCAATCCGCCAAGAGCCTGAAATCCCGGGCACTCGATATGTCCTAGTTTGTAGCACAAGTCATGCCGAAATTCATGAAAAATTTCGGCATGACCTTTGCTAAAAAGTGGACAAATCGAGAACCTGAAATTTGCCCGAACGGAAATGAATCAACATTCCGGAAAAACATAGGCCACTCAGCTTCATTCCCTGGAAATAGTGTTCAAATATCCATCTTCGACACCGCAACACATGTCCAAATATACACGAGCAACCACATGTCCAAATATACATGTCCAAATTTCACAAGATAATTCAAAAACAAAGTTTAGAAGAAAATTCATTTAACTACTAATAGAACAAAATTCAGTTAAATTTAGTGCTCTATAATGATGAAAGGAAAAAAAATTCAGTTGCAAAAAGTGGTTCTTAAGGTTATCCACCGTAACCAGTACGGTTTCTCGAGGGGTAGGTCAATCCAAGATTGTGTGGCGTGGGCGTATG
>NC_053026.1:495379821-495447608 GCF_003073215.2 Triticum urartu | reverse complement strand
AAAACGGAATGTTATTCTTATATTATCAGACATAAGCAAAAAAACAAATAACCCGAATGTAGGCAGACAACACTTATTTTAAATAAAACAATCAGCACACATTGACAGTCAGCACATATTTGAAATCAAACAATCAACACAAATTTTCCAATCAGTATCAAAATATACTCAAAAGCCAGAATTAGAACAAAATAAAAAAGCTGTAAACTACAGCTAAAGTATACCACATATTAAAGCAGCAATTCAAGATTTGATAGTCCATGGGGAAAAACACAGCTTAACAGCAATTACCAGGATAGGGTTGTTGATAATGCCGTGGTATAACACCTACATCTAGTACTATTTGTGGACAAGAATAAAATGAACTAGGACAATACTGTTACTAAGTATATGAAATTAACCAAGTTATTTTCATCATGTCAACATGTACAGAAACTTGCGTAATCATAGAAAAAAACAACTTAAGCACATAGGCACATACAAGTGCTCACCCAACAGATAACGTTTTCTGAGCGAAAGGACTACCAAATGCACACCTGATTTTTTCATAAATACTCCCTCCGTCCGGAAATACTTGTCCTAGGAATGGATGTATCTAGATGTATTTTAGTTCTGGATACACCCATTTGCATCCATTTCTATGACAAGTATTTCCGGACGGAGGGAGTACCATTTACTTTCGATTAACTTACTTTAATTTGTGAAGCCATAGCTCTGGAACTATGCATAGAATGGCCTCATAACAGATTACTTAATCATATCATAGTTTGCACTTAACAGAAGTAAAGCACACATACAATCATCCATTCTGTCAGCAACTCAACATACAAATACATAGAGAGGCTCATATAACAAATTAGAAGGACTAAAATATACTAAATCAATCAAAGGAATTGCTTGTAGGCATTTGCCCATCATGTTACAAATTATACATCAGAGGACAGCGATTGATATAATGAGGAATGAGGATAAAATAGCATACCCCGACGCCGTGGACTGAGTCGGATGAGATGAAATGCTGGAGAGCCAAGGAGGGTGGTTCAGGTCGGATATGTGGGAACGGCTGAGAGCTCCGCCGCCGCCCCCCTTGCACTCGCTTCGCTGCCACCGTCTGTTCGCGCCGCCGTGGACGCGAGGTGTCGAGAGGTATGAGATCGACCAGATGCGCGGCAAGATGGGAGATCCGAGCGTCGCCCGATGGGCGCCCTTGCATTCGCTTAGCTGCCGCCGCCTTGTTCGCACCGCCGTGGACGCGAGGTGCCGAGAGGTGGGAGGTCGACCGGATGCGCGGCGAGCCGGGAGATCCGACCGTCGCTCGATGGGCGCCCTTGCCTTCGCTTCGCTGCTGACGCCTTGTTCGCGCCGCCGTGGACGCACGCGAGGTGTAGAGAGGTGGGAGATCGACCGGATGCGCGGCAAGCTGGGAGATTCGACCGTCGCCCGCCGCAGCTGGGTTAGGGTTTGGGGCTTTGGGCGACGGGGCTGGATTAGGGTTTGCCGCGTGTAGAGGAGAGGGTGAGGGGCTGGATAGTGCGTGCGCGCCCGCGCGGCGGCTACGGGGTGCGGGACTGGAGTGACTGGGGGCCGGCTGGGGGGGTTATATACGGGATAATAGGGTTTGCTGGGCTAGTGGGCTCTAAGTTTCTATACCGCTCGGAATAAATTTCGATCCCCTGGGCTAAATTTGAGACCAGAGGCCCGCAGTAGGCTGTGAATGAAGAATTAAGCCTTTCAAAAGAACCTTAAAAACGAAAGAAATGCACTTTGTTCCTTTTGTAGACCTGATTAAATTTCAAAAATGCTTAAAAATTAATACATATATTTAAAACATAATTTAATTATGATTTTAAAACCCATAATTTTGAAATATGTTAATGAAATGTACAAAAATTGTTACTCTAGTACACTCCCTCCATCCTGTAATTCTTGTCGCGAGGGCAATTTTGCAAAAAACACATCTGGTTTCTCCCGACCAAACCCGCGCTCCTCGTCGTCCTCCTCTGATAGAAGCAGCAGCTGCCCTTCTCCCCGCCGCCGCAGCTCCCCTGCTCCCCCGCTCTCCTGCCGCGGTTGCCTCCTGCTCCGCCGCTGCAGCTACCGCTCGCCTGCCTGCCCAATCACCCTCCTTCCTCAAAAGAATCTTGGATTTCCCCAGCTACCGCCGCGCTCTACTCCGGCTGCGTCGGAACCGCCGTCGGAGATCCCGGAGGCGCTGGATCCGGACCACCAACAACAACATAGAGGCCGACGAGCCCAACGACGACAGGAGATGCAGCAAGCTAAATGCTGACGAGCCCGACGACAACGGCAAGCTAAAGGTCGTGGATTTGCGAGTGTGGAAGACGGCGACGACAACTCCACGAGGAATACGATGGCGGCTGGGTCTTCTTCGTTGTTTCTCTGGTGGAAGACCCGCGCCTGCAACACCACGACTGGGCTGTCCAGGGGGTTGCGCCTGCTCACTTGGCAGCAGCAGCGGCGGCTACAAGTTTTCTGCACTGCTGCAGATCAACCCCAAGTCCTACAGCCTGGGTCAACCTCCCTTCTCTACTCCATATTTACTAAATTTACTGAATATTTGCACTAGTTCTGCTAGTTTAGATTTTGGAGTATTTTGCACAATTAACTAAACAATTTTGCACAGTTAACTGAACAATTTTGCAAGCATTCGATCTCTGAACAATTTTGTTTTTAGTAAGATTTTTACTGTCTCTAAATTCAGTCATGAACTATGAACTCTGAAATTAGTACTGTCTCAACAGCATTTTAAATATACACTAATTCTAAAATGCTAAAATGCCACTAATTCTAAAATGCTAGATTTAGTAACTAATCTTTGTGTCAGAACAGAACATTGTATTATGCGTGGAGTAATTATGTGATGTGTACTAGTGCATCCTTAATGTTTTGAGGATTTTGTTCAGTCCATAAGCAAGTCCACCTGTTTATTCTGATAGGCACGGTTCAGAGCTCACCAAGAAAGAAACAAGTACAAGAAGTTACTTCAAAGTGTTGGCATCCTTGAGAATATTATGCTGAGGTGGTCCCGAAAAGGCGTTGGTCTGCGAGGAATCAATGGCAGGACGATGCCAATCGACCAAGACGAGGTAGAAGACATCGTCAAGGTTTGCCTCAAGGAAAGAGTGGAAATAGCTGTCAGTGAGGCTGTTTTGAGGGTATCGGCTATCATTGGTTGCCCCTGTCGCAAGGCTGGACTGCCGCAGGATGCTCGAAATGCACCAACAAGCAAAGGTGAGGCCATGATTTGTGGTGTCTACTTGTGATAGCCTGGCTTATTAGGGATGATAGACTACTCATATCAATAAGGAATTCCTTCTTTTCCGGGAGCCCATTCGGACATAACTCCAAAGTTAAGCGTGCTCAGCATGGAGTAGTTTCAGGATGGGTGACTGACCGGGAAGTTGCTCCCGAGTGCGCACGAATGAGGAAAGAAGTCTGTAGAAAAGACTAGTATTAATCTATGGGGCCAGTCTAAATCCCGCCAGGAGTAAGGACACCGGCGGGTGTGTCCGGGGCGTTACAAGTTGGTATCAGAGCCGACCCTCGCGGTTACACGGATGTTTGCGGACAGGTGCGCGGTCATGTTGTTCATGACGTTTTTGACCCGTCGTGGCACACGGCATGGTACATGTACCGGACTGGATGCACAGACGTATGTGCCAAGAGGGAACGTTCCTGTGGCTCGACGAGGACGTTGGTTCCTCTGAGTGGGGGTGTATGTGATAGCCTGGCTTATTAGGGATGATAGACTACTCATATCAATAAGGAATTCCTCCTTTTTTTGGGAGCCCATTCGGACAGAACTCCAAAGTTAAGCGTGCTCAGCTTGGAGTAGTTTCAGGATGGGTGACCGACCGGGAAGTTGCTCCCGGGTGCGCACGAGTGAGGACAAAGTGCGTAGAAAAGACTAGTATTGATCTGTGGGGCCAGTCTAAATCCCGCCAGGAGTAACGACCACCGATGGGTGTGTCCGGGGCGTTACACTACTGAAGGTGTTTCAGTCAAAAACTTGCTTAAGCAAGAGCAGATTTACGAGCAAAAAACTCACTCCATATGTCTACTGTCTAGCACTTTGTGCATGAAATCTGTAACTTATTTATTCTCTTGAACTTACTAAAATGGTTTTCCCATCACGGATTGCCATGGAAAGTAGATGATCTGGCACCAGCTGTGTTGATGATAAAGCACTGGGCAACCACTATCCTGTGTCCTCCTCCCCTGTTAAATGATGATCTGGAAAGCAGCTGGCTTCCTGAAGGGCAGTAAAAGCCTTGGTGAGTAGTGAATCCTGCAAAATCAGAAGGATTTACCAACAAATTTCAGTACCATCACCAATCCATGACAAAATTGAAGTTTCACTTCACTATACATAACCTTCATGCATTTTAGAAATACTCCATGGCAAAGATTAGTAACACCGTTAGTTACTCAATCTATATCTATAGTACTCCATGGCAAAGATTAGTGCATTTCTAAAATGGGAAAGATTATGGCACAAAGATTAGTTACATCACGTCAAGCATGCCATGCCATCTTTGATTCTGTTTTTGATGGAGTACTAGGTAACCTTGTGAAGTGAATAATCAGCATGGGCAATAAATATCCACTACTACTCCAACATTATGTCTTTGATTCTGTTTTTGATGGAATACATTTGCATGGCGCTGAATCATGAAAATACTAGTAGGAGTAATACTGCCAACCACTTAGCCCCAAGGAGATATCATCATTAGTAGGAGTAATTAGGATCTTAGCTGAGAAGATCTGCTCTAGCACTAAGCAGAAGTTATTTTGGGGTACTATGGCTTTTTGACAGTCAGTAAAACAGGGCACTTGCTTCGCAAGAGAAATGGCTTAATTAAAGTTAATCTCTCCCAAGAGAGACAAGAGAGTATGTTCTTTTCTGATGTCCTGATGCAAGCAAGCACCCTACACATGTCCATATTAAACAAAAAGTGCAGTCACCCTCTGCACAACAGGTGACTAGTAGGACTAATACTAGTACGGGTAGACGAGCAACAAATAAATTCAAATAAGTTGAAATAATTCAAATAAATCCAGATAATTGAAATAAATTCAAATAAATCCAATAGATTCAAATAATTACAATAATCCAATACACATGACATTCACAAGACATACACTTCACTTCCCTTCTCTTCATGTTTCTTTCTTTTCCCTTCTATTGCTACTTCTTCCATTCCCTTTACTTTTCCTTCTTTTCCCTTCTACAACTACTTCTTTACTTCCCTTTTCTTTTCCTATTGCAATTTCAATTTCTTCTATAATGGCCCTGGTATCAACAACTACCTGACTGTCGCAATATACACTGATTATTTCCCTGCCAGCATTCTGAATACGATCCTTGTGCAAGTGTGGTAACTTATATTGATTTCTGTGGGGACCCCGACTCATAAGTCGTGATCACCGAATGCATGTGTACAGTGATCCCAGAGATCAATGCTCACTGAACACACAGAAGCTGAATAACAAGAGTCTTACATCCATACATACCGTATTACACAAGTAGGACCATTATGGTCAAGTCTTGAGTATAGCATCGCAGCGGAAATCTTCGTTGACAACTTGGACCCATGCCATCTGCCTTAACCCTACAGGCATTCTAACTGGGAAGCGTCCTAGCTCGCATGTTCGTCACCGAAGTGGTTCGCCGGAGCCGGGTGGAGGCCGACGGCGACCATGGCAGCCATGGAGGGGGCAGGAGGGCGCGAGGGGTAGAGGTGTCTTGTCTGGGAGATTGCTGGGGAAGAGGGAGAGCGGGAAGAAGCCGTAGGAGAGCTCGGGAGGGCCTCTAAATAGAGGGGCCGTGGTGCACCGTGGACGCGGCCTACGGCGCACTCGGGCGAGCTCCATGGAGGAGAGAGGGGAGAGGTTTAGGAGGGGGCTGGCAGCTTGCCATGTCCCAGACGCCGAGGCGGCCTCGTGAGACACGCTGGGGAGGCCTGAGGTGGCCGGAGGCGGTTGGCAGGGGGCGGCTACAGTGCGGGAGCGCACTGTAGCGCGCTCCAGAGCGTGCAAATGGCCGGCATGCCATTTTTTTGGCAAAGTGGGCACGACAGAGTGTGTCTGGTAGCTCTAGGGAGGAGTAAAGAATGTGGGGAAAGCCTTGGATGCCTTGGGTGGCCACTGGAGTGAGGAGGGAGGTGAGGAAGAGGGGTGCAAGGGCTGTTCAGAGAGGTAAAAGAGGTGGTTTCACCCCTCAATTATTGACCTGAGCTGCAGCCATTGCTACTGGAGGTAGAAGAGGTCTAGGAGGAGCTGTGGTAAAAAGTGGAGCTCAAGGAGAATAGTTTTAGTGGTCAAAATGGTGATTTTTGATAAGTGGCAGAAGGTGTTTGATAAAGGTTTTGGCAAGCAAATGATTTCCAATTGCCATGAGACTCCACAGGGTGAAATGACACATAAAATTAGGGCCGTCCACCAATTTGGAGCTTATTTGGGCAAAGTTGCCAATGCAACTTTTGTAAACCCTAGGAATGAGCAAAAATAGACTTGTTGTAGATCTAGTTGAGCATAACACTTCTCCTTGATGCACTACTTGGTGTAGTGGCCTCATTTGGGCATATGAACATGCTCACAAAAGTTGAGGTCAAGGAGAGAAAGTTGGTAGTACAAACTTGTTCAAACTTGATTCTGGTCAGAGAGGGTTTTGGGGTATTTTGGTGAACCAAAATGACCTTGATTGACATGAGGCTTTGCAGGGTGATCACAATATGCATTTTTGACTTGCTGGAGTTTTCTTGGATTTTTATGAAAATATTTCCTGTAGAAATATTTCAAATCCTTGAAATGGGCAGAAATGGTTTTGAGGGGATTCCATGGGGTTATACTATTCTCCATGACATGAGGCTTGGCAAGCTCATCAAACATGTCATATGAGACATGATAGAATTTTCTTGGAATTTTTGGGGAATATTTCCTTTGTAAATATTTCAAAAGCTTGAAATATCCAGAAAGGGTTTTTGAGGGATTTTACCAATATTTTGAACATGACCATGTGTTGAAACTCTTATATATGGGAAATATATGCCCCCTGAGTTTCCCTGATTTTGTCAAATATTTTTGAAACAATAAAATAATTTTTCCCTATTAAAGACCATTTATGGCCTTAAGAAAAAGCTTTTAAATAAAATAGGAAAATAACTTTTAAAATTATATTTTTGTGGTTTCTGGGAATCCTATATCTAATAGGTTTCAAATATAACTTTTGAAATATTTTTCACACCTCAAATCAAGTACTTGCAGTGCAAATCTCAATTCAAGGGTTTTTGGAAAACTAATTTTAGAAAATACTTTTTGGCCAAATTATTTTTGTAAGAAATTATTTTTATGTCCTATACACATGGCATGATCATTGTTTCAAGAGTTTGGAGAAAGGAGATGAAGTATAGGAGTTGGAGGATTTATTTGATTTTTAGAGCACTTGCAAACAACATACAAAATCCAATCAAGGTAAGGTCCAAAACACTCAAAAGTTTTTGTCAAACCACATTTTATCATGATTTATTAGCTTAAGTGTTGTGGCATGAAAATCAGGGTGTGACAATTTCCTCCTTTGTCTTTCATAACTTCAAACATAACTGCTTCTAATGTGATAAAGCTTCTGTACAACTTGTGTGTATCATAGTTCTCGAATTCCTCTTCCACACACTGTACCAGTTCCTGGATGTTTGTAGGTGACTTGCAGTCGGTTAGATACTGGAGGGAGTTATGAAAGCAGAGGTCCAAACAATTAAACTCAGGGCTATTTGGAGGTTGTTGTAGCAATCGAATGTCTAGATTAGTTTGTTGCACGACTTCCTAAAAATCTGTAAGTGCATCAAGTGCAACCCCTAGTTGGTTTTGGAGTATTGACAACAAACTTGGTTGAGGGACTAATGTGTTTGTGAGAACTGCAGGATAACACAGGTAGTAGTCCCTTATTGATTCGGTTTACCTACCAAAGATGACCCCTAAAAATGTATGAAGACATTGAAGACAATGGTGGTTTGTGAAGATATTCACAGTGAAGATTATGACATGAGATGACATTCACGTGAAGACTATGGAATGCGACGACATAGTTGTTCCGTAGTTTCCTTTTCTTCTTTGTTGAGTCACAGGAACCACCGTACTGCTAAGTGGGTTCCAAGTGAACAAAGTCAGAGTGACTGATGTGATGCTCAACCAAATCCTATGTCTTTGAGCGAAGACAATGAGAGCAAATCTTATCCAGAGCTGGATGAGTCAGCTTTACTTGTAGCCGAAGTCAAGCTGCCGCGTGTGTTTGAAATCCGACCGTTGGACACGTGTCGGTTCCTTAGCGACCCAGGGTCAGTTCGGACAAATCAGGTCGGGTTGCCTCTTGGCTATAAATAACCCACCCCCTACTGTTGGGGAACGTAGTAATTTCAAAAAAAATTCCTACGCACACGCAAGATCATGGTGATGCATAGCAACGAGAGGGGAGAGTGTTGTCCACGTACCCTCGTAGATCGAAAGTGGAAGCGTTAGCACAACGCGGTTGATGTAGTCGTACGTCTTCACGATCCGACCGATCAAGTACCGAACGCACGGCACCTCCGAGTTCAGCACACGTTCAGCCCGATGACGTCCCTCGAACTCCGATCCAGCCGAGTGTTGAGGAAGAGTTTCGTCAGCACGACGACATGGTGATGATGATGTTCTGCCGACGCAGGGCTTCGCCTAAGCACCGCTACAGTATTATCGAGGTGACTATGGTGGAGGGGGGCACCGCACACGGCTAAAAGATCAAACGATCAATTATTGTGTCTAGGGTGCCCCCTGCCCCCTTATATAAAGGAGCAAGGGGGAGGTGCGGCCGGCCAAGGGGGGTGCGCCGGGAGTAGGATTCCCCCATTTCCTAGTTGGATTAGGACTTGGGGGGGAGAGGTGGAGGAGAAGAAGGAAGGGGGGCGCCGCCCCCCTCTCCTTGTCCTATTCAGACAAGGGGGGAGGGGCGCGTGGCCCTTGCCCTGGCCGCCTCTCCTCTTCTCCACTAAGGCCCACTATGGCCCATTAACCCCCCGGGGGGTTCTGGTAACCTCCCGGTACTCCGGTAAATCCCGATTTCACCCGGAACACTTCCGATATCCAAACATAGGCTTCCAATATATCAATCTTCATGTCTTGACCATTTTGAGACTCCTCGTCATGTCTGTGATCACATCCGGGACTCCGAACAACCTTCGGTAAATCAAAACATATAAACTCATAATATAACTATCATCGAAACGTTAAGCGTGCGGACCCTACGGGTTCGAGAACTATGTAGACATGACCGAGACACGTCTCCAGTGAATAACCAATAGCGGAACCTGGATACTCATATTGGCTCCCACATATTCTATGAAGATCTTTATCGGTCAGACCGCATAACAACATACGTTGTTCCCTTTGTCATTGGTATGTTACTTGCCCGAGATTCGATCGTCGGTATCTCAATACCTAGTTCAATCTCATTACTGGCAAGTCTCTTTACTCGTTCCGTAATACATCATCCCGCAACTAACTCATTAGTTGCAATGCTTGCAAGGCTTAAGTGATGTGCATTACCGAGAGGGCCCAGAGATACCTCTCCGACAATCGGAGTGACAAATCCTAATCTCGAAATACGCCAACCCAACAAGTACCTTCGGAGACACCTGTAGAGCACCTTTATAATCACCCAGTTACGTTGTGACGTTTGGTAGCACACAAAGTGTTCCTCTGGTAAACGGGAGTTGCATAATCTCATAGTCATAGGAACATGTATAAGTCATGAAGAAAGCAATAGCAACATACTAAACGATCGGGTGCTAAGCTAATGGAATGGGTCATGTCAATCAGATCATTCACCTAATGATGTGATCCCGTTAATCAAATAACAACTCTTTGTCCATGGTTAGGAAACATAACCATCTTTGATTAACGAGCTAGTCAAGTAGAGGCATACTAGTGACACTCTGTTTGTCTATGTATTCACACATGTATTATGTTTCCGGTTAATACAATTCTAGCATGAATAATAAACATTTATCATGATACAAGGAAATAAATAATAACTTTATTATTGCCTCTAGGGCATATTTCCTTCAGTCTCCCACTTGCACTAGAGTCAATAATCTAGATTACATAGTAATGATCCTAACACCCATGGAGTCTTGGTGCTGATCATGTTTTGCTTGTGGAAGAGGCTTAGTCAATGGGTCTGCAACATTCAGATCCGTATGTATCTTACAAATTTCTATGTCTCCCACCTGGACTAGATCCCGGATGGAATTGAAGCGTCTCTTGATGTGCTTGGCTCTCTTGTGAAATCTGGATTCCTTCGCCAAGGCAATTGCACCAGTATTGTCACAAAAGATTTTCATTGGACTCGATGCACTAGGTATGACACCTAGATCGGATATGAACTCCTTCATCCAGACTCCTTCATTTGCTGCTTCCGAAGCAGCTATGTACTCCGCTTCACACATAGATCCCGCCACGATGCTTTGTTTAGAACTGCACCAACTGACAGCTCCACCGTTCAATGTAAACACGTATCCGGTTTGTGATTTAGAATCGTCCGGATCAGTGTCAAAGTTTGCATCAATGTAACCATTTACGATGAGCTCTTTGTCACCTCCATAAACGAGAAACATATCCTTAGTCCTTTTCAGGTATTTCAGGATGTTCTTGACCGCTGTCCAGTGATCCACTCCTAGATTACTTTGGTACCTCCCTGCTAGACATATAGCAAGGCACACATCAGGTCTGGTACACAGCATTGCATACATGATAGAGCCTATGGCTGAAGCATAGGGAACATCTTTCATTTTCTCTCTATCTTCTGAAGTGGTCGGGCATTGAGTCTTACTCAATTTCACACCTTGTAACACAGGCAAGAACCCTTTCTTTGCTTGATCCATTTTGAACTTCTTCAAAACTTTGTCAAGGTATGTGCTTTGTGAAAGTCCAATTAAGCGTCTTGATCTATCTCTATAGATCTTAATGCCCAATATATAAGCAGCTTCACCGAGGTCTTTCATTGAAAAACTCTTATTCAAGTATCCCTTTATGCTATCCATAAATTCTATATCATTTCCAATCAGCAATATGTCAACCACATATAATATCAGAAATGCTACAGAGCTCCCACTCACTTTCTTGTAAATATAGGCTTCTCCAAAAGACTGTACAAAACCAAATGCTTTGATCACACTATCAAAGCGTTTATTCCAACTCCGAGAGGCTTGCACCAGTCCATAAATGGATTGCTGGAGCTTGCACACTTTGTTAGCCTCCTTTGGATCGACAAAACCTTCTGGTTGCATCATATACAACTCTTCTTCCAGAAATCCATTCAGGAATGCAGTTTTGACATCCATCTGCCAAATTTCATAATCATAAAATGCGGCAATTGCTAACATGATTCGGACAGACTTAAGCATCGCTACGGGTGAGAAGGTCTCATCGTAGTCAATCCCTTGAACTTGTCGAAAACCTTTCGCAACAAGTCGAGCTTTGTAGACAGTAACATTACCGTCAGCGTCAGTCTTCTTCTTGAAGATCCATTTATTCTCAATTGCTTGCCGATCATCGGGCAAGTCAACCAAAGTCCACACTTTGTTCTCATACATGGATCCCATCTTAGATTTCATGGCCTCAAGCCATTTTGCGGAATCTGGGCTCACCATCGCTTCTTCATAGTTCGTAGGTTCATCATGGTCGAGTAACATGACTTCTAGAACAGGATTACCGTACTACTCTGGTGCGGATCTTACTCTGGTTGATCTATGAGGTTCAGTAACAACTTGATCTGAAGTTCCATGATCATCATCATTAACTTCCCAACTAATTGGTGTAGGCGTCACATGAATAGATTTCTGTGATGAGCTACTTTCCAGTAAGGGAGCAGGTACAGTTACCTCATCAAGTTCTACTTTCCTCCCACTCACTTCTTTCGAGAGAAACTCCTTCTCTAGAAAGGATCCATTCTTAACAACGAATGTCTTGCCTTCGGATCTGTGATAGAAGGTGTACCCAACAGTCTCCTTTGGGTATCCTATGAAGACACATTTTTTTGATTTGGGTTCGAGCTTATCAGGTTGAAGCTTTTTCACATAAGCATCGCAGCCCCAAACTTTAAGAAATGACAACTTTGGTTTCTTGCCAAACCACAGTTCATAAGGCGTCGTCTCAACGGATTTTGATGGTGCCCTATTTAACATGAATGCAGCCGTCTCTAAAGCATAACCCCAAAACGATAGCAGTAAATCAGTAAGAGACATCATAGATCGCACCATATCTAGTAAAGTACGACTACGACGTTCGGACACACCATTACGCTGTGGTGTTCCGGGTGGCGTGAGTTGCGAAACTATTCCGCATTGTTTCAAATGTAGACCAAACTCGTAACTCAAATATTCTCCTCCACGATCAGATCGTAGAAACTTTATTTTCTTGTTACAATGATTTTCAACTTCACTCTGAAATTCTTTGAACTTTTCAAACGTTTCAGACTTATGTTTCATTAAGTAGATATACCCATATCTGCCTTAATCATCTGTGAAGGTGAGAAAATAACGATATCCGCCACGAGCCTCAATATCATCGGACCACATACATCTGTATGTATGATTTCCAATAAATCTGTTGCTCTCTCCATAGTACCGGAGAACGTGTTTTAGTCATCTTGCCCATGAGGCACGGTTCGCAAGTACCAAGTGGTTCCAAAAGTCCATCAGTATGGAGTTTCTTCATGCGCTTTACACCAATATGACCTAAACGGCAGTGCCACAAATAAGTTGCACTATCATTATCAACTCTGCATCTTTTGGCTTCAACACTATGAATATGTGTGTCACTACTATCGAGATTCAACAAAAATAGACCACACTTTAAGGGTGCATGACCATAAAAGATATTACTCATATAAATAGAACAACCATTATTCTCAGATTTAAATGAATATCTGTCTCGCATTAAACAAGATCCAGATATAATGTTCATGCTCAACGCTGGCACCAAATAACAATTATTTAGGTCTAATATTAATCCCGAAGGTAGATGTAGAGGTAGCGTGCCGACCGCGATCACATCGACTTTGGAACCGTTTCCCACGCACATCGTCACCTCGTCCTTAGCCAATCTTCGCTTAATCCGTAGTCCCTGTTTCGAGTTGCAAATATTAGCAACAGAACCAGTATCAAATACCCAGGTGCTACTGCGAGCATTAGTAAGGTACACATCAATAACATGTATATCACATATACCTTTGTTCACCTTGCCATCCTTCTTATCCGCCAAATACTTGGGGCAGTTCCGCTTCCAGTGACCAGTCTGCTTGCAATAGAAGCACTCAGTTTCAGGCTTAGGTCCAGGTTTGGGTTTCTTCTCTTGAGTAGCAACTTGCTTGCCGTTCTTTTTGAAGTTCCCCTTCTTCTTCCCTTTGCCCTTTTTCTTGAAACTAGTGGTCTTGTTGACCATCAACACTTGATGCTCCTTCTTGATTTCTACCTCCGCAGCTTTCAGCATTGCGAAGAGCTCGGGAATAGTCTTATTCATCCCTTGCATATTATAGTTCATCACGAAGCTCTTGTAGCTTGGTGGCAGTGATTGGAGAATTCTGTCGATGACGCAATCATCTGGAAGATTAACTCCCAATTGAATCAAGTGATTATTATACCCAGACATTTTGAGTATATGCTCACTGACAGAACTGTTCTCCTCCATCTTGCAGCTATAGAACTTATTGGAGACTTCATATCTCTCAATCCGGGCATTTGCTTGAAATATTAACTTCAACTCCTGGAACATCTCATATGCTCCATGACGTTCAAAACGTCGTTGAAGTCCCGATTCTAAGCCGTAAAGCATGGCACACTGAACTATCGAGTAGTCATCAGCTTTGCTCTGCCAGACGTTCATAACATCTGGTGTTGCTCCAACAGCAGGCCTGGCACCCAGCGGTGCTTCCAGGACGTAATTCTTCTGTGCAGCAATGAGGATAATCCTCAGTTACGGACCCAGTCCGTGTAATTGCTACCATCATCTTTCAACTTTGCTTCTCAAGGAACGCATTAAAATTCAACGGAACAACAGCACGAGCCATCTATCTACAATCAAGCATAAACAAGCAAGATACTATCAGGTACTAAGTTTCATGATAAATTTAAGTTCAATTAATTTACTTAAAGAACTCCCACTTAGATAGACATCCCTCTAATCCTCTAAGTGATTACGTGATCCAAATCAACTAAACCATGTCCGATCATCACGTGAGATGGAGTAGTTTCATTGGTGAACATCACTATGTTGATCATATCTACTATATGATTCACGCTCGACCTTTCGGTCTCCGTGTTCCGAGGCCATATCTGTATATGCTTGGCTCGTCAAGTATAACCTGAGTATTCCGCATGTGCAACTGTTTTGCACCCGTTGTATTTGAACGTAGAGCCTATCACACCCGATCATCACGTGGTGTCTCAGCACGAAGAACTTTCGCAACGGTGCATACTCAGGGAGAACACTTCTTGATAATTAGTGAGAGATCATCTTATAATGCTACCGTCAATCAAAGCAAGATAAGATGCATAAAAGATAAACATCACATGCAATCAATATAAGTGATATGATATGGCCATCATCATCTTGTGCTTGTGATCTCCATCTTCGAAGCACCGTCGTGATCACCATCGTCACCGGCGCGACACCTTGATCTCCATCGTAGCATCGTTGTCGTCTCGCCAATCTATGCTTCCACGACTATCGCTACCGCTTAGTGATAAAGTAAAGCATTACAGCGATTGCATTGCATACAATAAAGCGACAACCATATGGCTCCTGCCAGTTGCCGATAACTCCGTTACAAAACATGATCATCTCATACAATAAAATATAGCATCATGTCTTGACCATATCACATCACAACATGCCCTGCAAAAACAAGTTTAGGACGTCCTCTACTTGTTGGTTGCAAAGTTTTACGTGGCTGCTACGGGCTTAACAAGAACCTTACCTACGCAATCAAAACCACAACGATAGTTTGTCAAGTTGGTGCGTTTTAACCTTCGCAAGACGGGCGTAGCCATACTCGGTTCAACTAAAGTGGAGAAATTGGTCACTGCAAGCACTATGTGCAAAGCACGTCGGGAGAACGGTCTCGCGTTAAGCGTACGCGTATGTCGTCTGGGCGCGCTTCGTCCAACAATACGCCCGACCAAAGTATGACATGCTGGGTAGGCTAATGACTTATATTGCCTACAACTCACTTGTGTTCTACTCGTGCAAAATAACATCAATATAAACCTAGGCTCGGATGCACTGAAGGGTTTCGTAGTATTTCAAAAATTCTACGCACAGGCAAGATCATGTGATGCATAGCACGAGAGGGGAGAGTGTGATCTACGTACCCTTGTAGATCGACAACGGAAGCGTTTGGTTGATGTAGTCGTACGTCTCCACGGACCGACGATCAAGCACCGAAACTACGGCACCTCCGAGTTCTAGCACACGTTCAGCTCGATGACGATCCCCGGGCTCCGATCCAGCAAAGCGTCGGGGAGGAGTTCCGTCAGCACGACGGCGTGGTGACGATCTTGATGTTCTACCGTCGCAGGGCTTCGCCTAAGCACCGCATACAATATGACCGAGGTGGAATATGGTGGAGGGGGCACCGCACAACGGCTAAGGAACGATCACGAGATCAACTTGTGTGTCTAGGGGTGCCCCCTGCCCCCGTATATAAAGGAGCAAGGGGAGGAGGCCAGCCGGCCCTATAGGCGCGCCAAGGAGGAGTCCTCCTAGTAGGAGTAGGACCCCTACTAGGAGGGGGAAAGAAGTGGGGAGGGAGAGGGAAAGGGGGGCGCCGCCCCCCTCTCCTAGTCCAATTCGGACCAGGGGGGGGAGGCACGGGCGCACTCTTTGGCTGCCCCTCTCTCTCTCCACTAAGGCCCATATGGCCCATTACTTCTCCCGGGGGGTTCCGGTAACCCTCCGGCTCTCCGGTTTTCTCCGAAATCACCCGGAACACTTCCGGTGTCGAATATAGCCGTCCAATATATCAATCTTTATGTCTCGACCATTTCGAGACTCCTCGTCATGTCCGTGATCACATCCGGGACTCCGAACTAACTTCGGTACATCAAAACTCATAAACTCATAATATAACTGTCATCGAAACCTTAAGCGTGCGGACCCTACGGGTTCGAGAACAATGTAGACATGACCGAGACACGTCTCCGGTCAATAACCAATAGCGGAACCTGGATGCCTCATATTGGCTCCTACATATTCTACGAAGATCTTTATCGGTCAGACCGCATAACAACATACGTTGTTCCCTTTGTCATCGGTATGTTACTTGCCCGAGATTCGATCGTCGGTATCCAATACCTAGTTCAATCTCGTTACCGGCAAGTCTCTTTACTCGTTCTATACATCATCTCGCAACTAACTCATTAGTTGCAATGCTTGCAAGGCTTATGTGATGTGTATTACCGAGAGGGCCCAGAGATACCTCTCCGACAATCGGAGTGACAAATCCTAATCTCGAAATACGCCAACCCAACATGTACCTTTGGAGACACCTGTAGAGTACCTTTATAATCACCCATTTACGTTGTGACGTTTGGGAGCACACAAAGTGTTCCTCTGGGAAACGGGAGTTGCATAATCTCATAGTCATAGGAACATGTATAAGTTATGAAGAAAGCAATAGCAACATACTAAACGATCGGGTGCTAAGTTAATGGAATGGGTCATGTCAATCAGATCATTCACCTAATGATGTGATCCCGTTAATCAAATAACAACTCTTTGTTCATGGTTAGGAAACACAACCATCTTTGATTAACGAGCTAGTCAAGTAGAGGCATACTAGTGACACTCCGTTTGTCTATGTATTCACACATGTATTATGTTTTCGGTTAATACAATTCTAGCATGAATAATAAACATTTATCATGATATAAGGAAATAAATAATAACTTTATTATTGCCTCTAGGGCATATTTCCTTCAGTTTCATCCTCTCGAGAAGAGAAGATAGGTGTGCGTGCCTAGAATGTAAGGTGATACCTAGAGAGAGTGTTGTACCCCAACATAAGCTGGTGGTTGTTGACTTCCGCTTTCGGATTCGTGTCCAGCGGGACAAGCGTGCCAAAGTCGCTAGAACGAAGTGGTGGAAGCTCAAGGGGGAGGTAGCTCAAGCGTTCAAGGAGAGGGTCATTAAGGAGGGCCCTTGGGAGGAAGGAGGGGATGCGAACAATGTGTGGATGAAAATGGCGACTTGCATTCGTAAGGTGGCCTTGGTGGAGTTTGGAGTGTCCAGGGGAAGGAGAAGCGAAGATAAGGATACCTGATGGTGGAATGATGATGTCCATGTTGGGGAACATAGCAGAAATTCAAAATTTTCCTACGTGTCACCAAGATCTATCTATGGAGAAACCAGCAACGAGGGGAAGGAGAGTGCATCTACATACCCTTGTAGATCGCTATGCGGAAGCGTTCAAGAGAACGGGTTGAAGGAGTCGTACTCGTCGTGATCCAAATCACCGGAGATCCTAGTGCCGAACGGACGGCACCTCCACGTTCAACACACGTGCAGCCCGGTGACGTCTCCCATGCCTTGATCCAGCAAGGAGAGAGGGAGAGGTTGAGGAAGACTCCATCCAGCAGCAGCACAACGACGTGGTGGTGGTGGAGGAGCGTGGTACTTCCAGCAGGGCTTCGCAAGCATCGCAAGAGACGAGGAGGAGAGAGGGGTAGGCTGCGCCAACAAGGAGAGGAACTCGTGTTGTCTTGGGCAGCCCAAACCTCAAGTATATATAGGGGAAGGGAAGAGGCTGTGCCCCACCTAGGGTTTCCACCCCTAGGGGTGGCGGCCAGCCTAGATCCCATCCAAGGGGGGCGGCCAAGGGGGGGGGGGAGAGGGGGAGGCGCACCTGGGGTGGGCCTTAGGGCCCATCTGCCCTAGGGTTTGCCCCCCTTCCCACTCCCTTGCGCCTTGGGCCCTTGTGGGGGGGCGCACCAGCCTACCTGGGGCTGGTCCCCTCCCACACTTGGCCCATGCAGCTCTCCGGGGCTGGTGGCCCCACTTGGTGGACCCCCGGGACCCTCCCGATGGTCCTGGTATGTTACCGATAAACCCCGAAACTTTTCCGGCGACCAAAACAGGACTTCCCATATATAAATCTTTACCTCAGACCATTCTGGAACTCCTCGTGAGGTCCGGGATCTCATCCGGGACTCCGAACAACATTCGGTAACCACGTATATCTATTCCCTATAACCCTAGCGTCATCGAACCTTAAGTGTGTAGACCCTACGGGTTCGGGAACCATGCAGACATGACCGAGACGTTCTCCGGTCAATAACCAACAGCGGGATCTGGATACCCATGTTGGTTCCCACATGTTCCACGATGATCTTATCGGATGAACCACGATGTCGAGGATTCGATCAATCCCGTATACAATTCCCTTTGTCTATCGGTATTGTACTTGCCCGAGATTCGATCGTCGGTATCCCAATACCTTGTTCAATCTCGTTACCGGCAAGTCTCTTTTACTCGTTCCGTAACACATCATCCCGTGATCAACTCCTTGATCACATTGTGCACATTATGATGATGTCCTACCGAGTGGGCCCAGAGATACCTCTCTGTTTACACGGAGTGACAAATCCCAGTCTCGATTCGTGCCAACCCAACAGACACTTTCGGAGATACCTGTAGTGTACCTTTATAGCCACCCAGTTACGTTGTGACGTTTGGCACACCCAAAGTATTCCTACGGTATCCGGGAGTTGCACAATCTCATGGTCTAAGGAAATGATACTTGACATTAGAAAAGCTTTAGCATACGAACTACACGATCTTTGTGCTAGGCTTAGGATTGGGTCTTGTCCAATCACATCATTCTCCCAATGATGTGATCGTTATCAACGACATCCAATGTCCATGGTCAGGAAACCGTAACCATCCTATTGATCAACGAGCTAGTCAACTAGAGGCTTACTAGGGACATGGTGTTGTCTATGTATCCACACATGTATCTGAGTTTCCTATCAATACAATTCTAGCATGGATAATAAACGATTATCATGAACAAGGAAATATAATAATAATCAATTTATTATTGCCTCTAGGGCATATTTCCAACAGTCTCCCACTTGCACTAGAGTCAATAATCTAGTTCACATCGCCATGTGATTAACACTCACAGGTCACATCGCCATGTGACCAACATCCAAAGAGTTTACTAGTGTCACTAAACTAGTTCACATCATCATGTGATTAAGACTCAATGAGTTCTGGGTTTGATCATGTTTTGCTTGTGAGAGAGGTTTCAGTCAACGGGTCTGCAACATTCAGATCCGTATGTACTTCGCAAATTTCTATGTCATCTTGTAGATGCAACTACTACGCTACATTTGGAGCCATTAAATAACTGTTCTACTTGGAGCTATTCTAAATTGTTGCTCATACGTATCCGGTATCTCTACTCAGAGCTATCCGGATAGGTGTTAAGCTTGCATCGACGTAACTCTTTACGTCGAACTCTTTATCACCTCCATAACCGAGAAACATATCCTTATTCCTCTAAGGATAATTTAGACCGCTATCTGGTGATCTACTCTAGATCACCTTTGTACCCTCTTGCCAGACTGTGGCAAGGCACACATCAGGTGCGGTACTCAGCATGGCATACCGTATAGAGCCTATGACAAAAGCATAGGGGACGACATTCGTCCTTTCTCTTTCTTCTGCCGTGGTCGAGCTTTAAGTCTTAACTTCATACCTTACAACTCAGGCAAGAACTCCTTCTTTGACTGATCCATCTTGAACACCTTCAAGATCATGTCAAGGTATGTGCTCATTTGAAAGTACCATTAAGCGTTTTGATCTATCCTTATAGATCTTGATGCTCAATGTTCAAGTAGCTTAATCCAGGCTTTCCATTGAAAAACACTTTCCAAATAACCCTATATGCTTTCCAGAAATTCTACATCATTTCTGATCAACAACATGTCAACAACATATATTCATCAGAAATTCTATAGTGCTCCCACTCACTTCTTTGGAAATACAAGTTTCTCATAAACTTTGTATACCCAAAATCTTTGATCATCTCATCAAAGCATACATTCCAACTCCGAGATGCTTACTCCAGTCCTTAGAAGGATTGCTGGAGCTTTGCATACTTATTAGCATCTTTCAGGATTGACAAAACCTTCCGGTTGTATCACATACAACCTTTCCTCAAGAAATCATCGTCGAGGAAACAATGTTTTTGACATCCTATCTGCAAGATTTCATAAATAATGCAGTAATCGCTAATATAATTCCAACAGACTCTTAGCATCGCTACGAGTGAGAAAGTCTCATCGTAGTCAACTCCTTGAACTTGTCGGAAAACATCTTAACGACAAGTCGAGCTTTCTTAATGGTGATACTTACCATCATTGTCCGTCTTCCTTTTAAAATCCATCTGTACTCAACAGCCTTACGACCATCGAGCCGTTCTGCCAAAGTCTACACTTTGTTTTTCATACATGGATCCTCTCTCGGATTTTATGGCCTCGAGCCATTTATCGGAATCCGGGCCCACCATCGCTTCTCCATAGCTCGTAGGTTCATTATTGTCTAGCAACATGACTTCCAAGACAGGATCACGTACCACTCTGAAGTAGTATGCATCCTTGTCATCCCACGAGGTTTGGTAGTGACTTGATCTGAAGTTTCATGATCACTATCATAAGCTTCCACTTCAATTTATGTAGGTGCCACAGGAACAACTTCCTGTGCCCTGCCACACACTAGTTGAAGAGACGGTTCAACAACCTCATCAAGTCTCCACCATCCTCCCACTCAATTCTTTCGAGAGAAACTTTTCCTCGAGAAAGGACCCGATTCCAGAAACAATCCCTTATTGCTTTCGGATCTGAGACAGGAGGTATACCCAACTATTTTGGGTGTCCTATGAAGATGCATTTATCCGCTTTGGGTTCGAGCTTATCAGCCTGAAACTTTTTCACATAAGCGTCGCAGCCCCAAACTTCTAAGAAATGACAGCTTAGGTTTCTCTAAACCATAGTTCATACGGTGTCATCTCATCGGAATTACGTGGTACCCAATTTAAAGTGAATGTGGTTGTCTCTAATGCCTAACCCATAAACTATCATGGTAATTCGATAAGAGACATCATGGTATGCATCATATCCAATAGGGTGCAGTTATGATGTTCGGACACACCATCACACTATGGTGTTCCAGGCTGTATTAGTTGTGAAACAATTTCCACAATGTCTTAATTCTGTGCCAAACTCGTAATTCAGATATTCATCTCTATGATCATATCATAGATATGTTATCCTCTTGTCATGACGATCTTTCAACTTCACCCTGAAATTACTTGAACCTTTCAATAATTCAGACTCGTGATTCATCAAGTAAATGTACTCAACATCTACTCTAATCATCTGTGAAGTAATAATATAACGATATCCACTACATGCCTCAGCACTCATTGGACTGCACACATCAAAATGTATTACTTCCAACAAGTTGCTTTCTAGTTCCATTTCACTGAAAACGAGGCTTTCAGTCATCTTGCCCATGTGGTATGATTTGCATGTCTCAAGTGATTCAAAATCAAGTGAGTCCAAACGGTCCATTTGCATGGAGTTTCTTCATGCATATACACCAATAGACATGGTTCGCATGTCTCAAACTTTTCAAAAACGAGTGAGCCCAAAGATCCATCAACATGGAGCTTCTTCATGCGTTTTGTACCGATATGACTTATGTAGCAGTGCCACAAGTAGGTGGTACTATCATTACTATCTTTTGGCATGAACATGTGTATCACTACGATCGAGATTCAATAAACCATTCATTTTAGGTGTAAGACCATTGAAGGTATTATTCAAATAAACAGAGTAACCATTATTCTCATTAAATGAATAACTGTATTGCGATAGACATAATCCAATCATGTCTATGCTCAACGAAAACACCAATCTCGATGGTAGAGGGAGCGTACGATATTTGATCAACCTTGGAAATACTTCCAACACATATCTTCATCTCACGTTTAGCTAGTCTCCGTTTATTCCGTAGCTTTTATTTCGAGTTACTAACACTTAGCAACCGAACCGGTATCTAATACCCTGGTGCTACTAGGAGTACTAGTAAAGTACACATTAACATAATGTATATCCAATATACTTCTATCGACCTTGCCAGCCTTCTTATCTACCAAGTATCTAGGGTAATTCTGCTCCAGTGGCTGTTCCCTTTATTACAGAAGCACTTAGTCTCGGGTTTGGGTTCAACCTTGGGTTTCTTCACTACAGCAGCAGCTGATTTGCCGTTTCATGAAGCATCCCTTTTTGCCCTTGCCCTTCTTGAAACTAGTGGTTTCACCAACCATCAACAATTGATGCTCCTTCTTGATTTCTACTTTTGTGGTGTCAAACATCGCGAATATCTCAAGGATCATCATATATGTCCCCGATACATTATAGTTCATCACGAAGCTCTAGCAGCTTGGTGGTAATGACTTCGAAGAAACATCACTATCTCATCTGGAAGATCAACTCCCACTCGATTCAAATGATTGTTGTACTCAGACAATCTGAGCACAAGCTCAACAATTGAGCTTTTCTCCCTTAGTTTGCAGGCTAAGAAAATCGTCGGAGTTCTTATACCTCTTGACGTGGGCACGAGCCTGAAATCCCAATTTCAGCCCTTGAAACATCTCATATGTTTCGCGACGTTTCAAAACGCCTTCGGTGCCTCAACTCTAAACCGTTTAACTGAACTATCACGTAGTTATCAAAATGTGTATGTCAGATGTTCGCAACATCCACAGACAACGTTCGAGGTTCAGCACACTGAGCGGTGCATTAAGGACATAAGCCTTCTATGAAGCAATGAGGACAATCCTCAGTTTACGGACCTAGTCCGCATAATTGCTACTATCAACTTTCAACTAAATTTTCTCTAGGAACATAACTAAACAGTAGAACTGAAGCGCGAGCTACGACATAATTTGCGAAGACCTTTTGACTATGTTCAGGATAATTAAGTTCATCTTATGAACTCCCACTCAGATAGACATCCCTCTAGTCATCTAAGTGATTACATGATCCGAGTCAACTAGGCCGTGTCCGATCATCACGTGAGACGGACTAGTCAACATCGGTGAACATCTTCATGTTGATCGTATCTTCTATACGACTCATGCTCGACCTTTCGGTCTCTTGTGTTCCGAGGCCATGTCTGTACATGCTAGGCTCGTCAAGTTAACCTAAGTGTTTCGCATGTGTTCCGAGGCCATGTCTGTACATGCTAGGCTCGTCAACACCCGTTGTATTCGAACGTAAGAATCTATCACACCCAATCATCACATAGTGCTTCGAAACGACGAACTTTCGCAACGGTGCATAGTTAGGGGGAACACCTTCTTGAAATTTTAGTGAGGGATCATCTTATTTACTACCGTCGTTCTAAGCAAATAAGATGTATAAACATGATAAACATCACATGCAATCAAATAGTGACATGATATGGCCAATATCACTTTGCTCCTTTTGATCTCCATCTTCGGGGCTCCATGATCATCATCGTCACCGGCATGACACCATGATCTCCATCATCATGATCTCCATCATCGTGTCTTCATGAAGTTGTCTCGCCAACTATTACTTCTACTACTACAGCTAACGGTTAGCAATAAAGTAAAGTAATTACATGGCGTTGTTTAATGACACGCAGGTCATACAAAAAATAAAGACAACTCCTATGGCTCCTGCCGGTTGTCATACTCATCGACATGCAAGTCGTGATTCCTATTACAAGAACATGATCAATCTCATACATCACATATTATTCATCACATTCTTCTTGGCCATATCACATCACATAGCATACCCTGCAAAAACAAGTTAGACGTCCTCTAATTGTTGTTTGCATGTTTTACGTGGCTGCTATGGGTTTCTAGCAAGAACGTTTCTTACCTACGCAAAAACCACAACGTGATATGCCAATTGCTATTTACCCTTCATAAGGACCCTTTTCATCGAATCCGATCCGACTAAAGTGGGAGAGACAGACACCCGCCAGCCACCTTATGCAACTAGTGCATGTTAGTCGGTGGAACCGGTCTCACGTAAGCGTACGTGTAAGGTTGGTCCGGGCCGCTTCATCCCACAATGCCGCCGAATCAAGATTGGACTAGTAACGGTAAGCATATTGAACAAAATCAACGCCCACAACTACTTTGTGTTCTACTCATGCATAGAAACTACGCATAGACCTAGCTCATGATGCCACTGTTGGGGAACGTAGCATAAATTCAAAATTTTCCTACGTGTCACCAAGAACTATCTATGGAGTCAACTAGCAACGAGGGAGGAGTGGATCTACATACCCTTTTAGATCGCGTGCGGAAGCGTTCAAGAGAACGGGGTTGATGGAGTCGTACTCGTCGTGATCCAAATCACCGATGATCCTAGCGCCGAACGGACGGCACCTCCGCATTCAACACACGTACGGAGCAGCGACGTCTCCTCCTTCTTGATCCAGCAAGGGGAGAGGAGAGGTTGATGGAGATCTAGCAGCACGACGGCGTGGTGGTGGAAGTAGCGGGATTCCAACAGGGCTTCGCCAAGCGCTGCGGGAGGAGGGAGATGTGTCATGGGAGGGAGAGGGAGGCGCCAGGGCTTAGGTGTTGCTGCCCTCCCTTCCCCCCACTATATATAGGGCCAAGGGAGGGGGGCGCAGCCTTGGCCCTTCCTCCAAGGAAGGGTGCGGCCAGGGAGGAGTCCATCCTCCCCAAGGCACCTAGGAGGTGCCTTCCCCCTTTAGGACTCTTCCTTTCCCTTATCTCTTGGCGCATGGGCCTCTTGGGGCTGGTGTCCTTGGCCCATATAGGCCAAGGCGCACACCCCTACATCTCATGTGGCCCCCGGGGCAGGTGGACCCCCTTGGTGGACCCCCGGACCCCTTTCGGCACTCCCGGTACAATACCGATAATGCGCGAAACTTTTCCGGCGACCAAAACAATACTTCCCATATATAAATCTTTACCTCCGGACCATTCCGGAACTCCTCGTGACGTCCGGGATCTCATCCGGGACTCCGAACAACTTTCGGGTTACCGCATACTAATATCTCTATAACCCTAGCGTCACCGAACCTTAAGTGTGTAGACCCTACGGGTTCGGGAGACACGTAGACATGACCGAGACGACTCTCCGGCCAATAAACAACAGCGGGATCTGGATACCCATGTTGGCTCCCACATGTTCCACGATGATCTCATCGGATGAACCACGATGTCAAGGACTTAATCAATCCCGTATGCAATTCCCTTTGTCTCGGTACGATACTTGCCCGAGATTCGATCGTTGGTATCCCGATACCTTGTTCAATCTCGTTACCGGCAAGTCTCTTTACTCGTTTCGTAACACATCATCCCGTGATCAACTCCTTGATCACATTGTGCACATATGATGATGTCCTACCGAGTGGGCCCAGAGATACCTCTCCGTTTACACGGAGTGACAAATCCCAGTCTTGATTCGTGCCAACCCAACAGACACTTTCAGAGATACCTGTAGTGTACCTTTATAGCCACCCAGTTACGTTGTGACGTTTGGCACACCCAAAGCACTCCTACGGTATCCGGGAGTTACACAATCTCATGGTCTAAGGAAATGATACTTGACATTAGAAAAGCTTTAGCATACGAACTACATGATCTTGTGCTAGGCTTAGGATTGGGTCTTGTCCATCACATCATTCTTCTAATGATGTGATCCCGTTATCAATGACATCCAATGTCCATGGTCAGGAAACCGTAACCATCTATTGATCAACGAGCTAGTCAACTAGAGGCTTACTAGGGACATGGTGTTGTCTATGTATCCACACATGTATCTGAGTTTCCTATCAATACAATTCTAGCATGGATAATAAACGATTATCATGAACAAGGAAACATAATAATAACTAATTTATTATTGCCTCTAGGGCATATTTCCAACAATGCACATCAAAAGAAGCCTTGCAAGCAAAGTGACTAATGAGTTAGTTACGGGATGATGTATTACGGAACAAGTAAAAAGACTTGCCGGTAACGAGATTGAACTAGGTATGAAGATACCGACGATCGAATCTCGGGCAAGTAACATACCGATGACAAAGGGAATAACGTATGTTGTCATAACAGTTCGACCGATAATGATCTTCGTAGAATATGTAGGAGCCAATATGAGCATCCAGGTTCAGCTATTGGTTATTGACCGGAAAGGTGTCTCGGTCATGTCTACATAGTTTCGAACTCGTAGGGTCCGCACGCTTAACGTTCGATGATGATTTAGTATTATATGAGTTATGTGATTTGGTGACCGAATGTTGTTCGGAGTCCCGGATGAGATCACGGACATGACGAGGAGTCTCGAAATGGTCGAGAGATAAAGATTGATATATAGGACGATAATATTCGGACACCGAAAGTGTTTCGGAGGGTACCGGGTACATATCGGGTCACCAGAAGGGGTTTCGGACACCCCCGATAAAATATATGGGCCTAATGGGCCAAGAGGGGAAACACAGCAGCCGGCAGGGGCTGCTGCCCCCCCCCCCCCCCCCCCCTCACCCCCCATATGGGCCAAACCATAGGAGAGAGGAAAGAGGAGAAGAGAGAAGGAAGGGGAGGGATTCGACCTCCCCCTTCCTTCCCTCCTCCCTCCTCCTTCCTTTCCCCTCCGAAAATATATACGTGGGGAGGGGCGCCTAGGACACACACCAACAATTGCTAGTCGGGTGCGGCACCCCCTCCGCAGTTTACGCCTCTGGTCATATCTTCGTAGTGCTTAGGCGAAGCCCTGCGCAGATCACTTCACCATCATCCTCACCACACCGTCGTGCTGATGGAACTCATCTTCTTCCTCGACACCTCTGCTAGATCAAGAGGACGAGGGACTTCATCGAGCTGAACGTGTGTAGAACTCGGAGGTGCCGTACGTTCGGTGCTTGATCGGTTGGATCTAGAAGAAGTTCGACTACATCAACCACGTTGTCAAACGCTTCCGCTTTCGGTCTATGAGGGTACGTGGACACATTCTCCCCCTCTCGTTGCTATGCATCTTCTAGATAGATCTTGCGTGAGCGTAGAATTTTTTTGAAATTGCATGCTACGTTTCCGAACAATTAGCTCATTGGAGGTTGGGTTATGAAAGATAAGAGAGATGATGGTTTGCACCTTTTCGATGCACTTTTTACATTTGTCCTAAAATTTCTATATGTGCACTTTTCAGAGCATGGTTAATAGTATAGTCAGTTGCTGCCATGTCAGCTAGAGTCATTATGTGTAGTCACTCATACAATAAGGGTTTTCTTGAACATCAGTACAGACACAAGCGCTCATATACACGCGCATACACTCACCCCTATGAACGCACACACGCACACCCTATCCCTATGAGCACCTCCGAAAGACTGAGTCGGCATATCATCTTGAGATTTACGAAGTCACCGTAGGCGCCTCGTCGCCGACGGGAACGTCTCCTCCCACTGAATGCGCATCGCCGGAAATCCTGAAATAAATCCAGGAATAAATGCGAGCACCAGGATTTGAACCTTGGTGGGCTGGGGATACCACAGTCCCTCTAACCATCCAACCACAGGTTGGTTCGCACTCATACAATAAGGTTGGCTATTAGACTACTATTCTTTTTTACCTTCTTATTTTCTCTTTCATTGTATTTCTTACTTTTGTTTAGGAATGCACATATAGTTAGGTTCATGTATGAGAGTTCATCCTCATTATTTACCCTCATCATTTTTCAGTGTCTCTCTCCTTCACGTAAACAAAAATGCCATGTAGTCGGACTATAAGGCTAGTCATAGTGGGAGTAACTTAGCTAGTAACATAACGCACTCCAATTTTTTTTGCTTATGTGACATTTAGTTAATGAGAAATGGTAACATAATATGTTGCTGTAACATAGCGGTTTTCAAGACAAAATGAGTCTGCAAGTTAATAAATGAAGTCTTCTATGACACTAAGGCTAACCATGGTGGGGATAACTTAGGTAGTAACTTAACACATTTCAAGACAATTTTGCTTATGTGGCAAGCATTTAATGAGGAGAGAGGTGCTTGGAATAACATAATATGTTACTGTAACAGAGCGCTTTCCGAGGTAAAATGAGTCTATATGACAATAAATGAAAAAAAACTATGACACTACTACTAAGATACTTTGCACTATGGGGATAGTAACTTAGACTAATGTGATGTATATGACACTAGTCTAAGTTACTCCCCACTATGACCAGCCTAATACTATGTTACTACGAAGGTGATAACTTAGACTAGTGTCAACTAGTATAAGTTACTCCCCAGTATAACCAGCCTAATACCACTTTTGTAGCTCTCATCGAACGGAGTGAGTCGGCCGGAATTTCATTTGTTGCCCCTCGAACCAGCAGTAGCCGAAACACCGGCCTATGCACCTATGCGCTGCACGGGCCCCGAACCTTCCAAAAAGTCCACTCGGACCTCACCATTTGCCAACTCATTCAGCCCCCTACCCCTTTCTTTCCGTGCCCACCCACACTCGGACCCTCCCTTCTTCCTCGCCTGAAGCAAGCAACGCATCTCTCTCCCTCCCTATTGCTATTCCTCCCTCGCTCGTGCAGATATTCTATACCCCATCCGTAGGTAGCTGCCCGGCCAAAACAACTCGCTCTCTCTCTCTCCACACGAGGAGCTCCCGATGCAGCAGCGCTACTATTCTGGACGCAGCCGGCCACTTGCATTAGGGTATGGCGCGCAACGACTTTGCAGCTGCAAGTAGCGGCCGGCTGGCCTTTGTTTAGCATGGGCTCAGGGCCACGCAGAGAAGACCGCCGCTTTATAGGCCATGCCTCCAGCTCCAACGTGCGTACTACGTGTGTGTGGGTGCTCTTCTCTTCCTCCACAGGGAGAAGAAAGAAGCAAGCAACCGGGCCGAGGTGCGCTGAGTCGCAGCCTCGGATCAGATCCACATCTACTGCTGGAGCTGTCATAATAACTGAAGAGAAAAGTAGCTAGTAGGTGCAATGTGAGCACACCCTGCCAAAACCATTTGTCCTCGTGGCGTAACCCAGCTAATCAAGCGAGCTGGACTGACATCGTGGGCAGTAGCCGCAGTACAAATTTGGAACAGCCCTGCAGCTGTAGGTCGGACTCGAGCAAATGCAGCTGGCCAGTTCAGGTTAGCACCCAGGAACATGGCGTGTTGCCGCCGACAAAACTAATGGAACCTTCCACTAATCAGACCGGCCAAACGCAACCATCATCTGCCACTAGAGCCACACAAGAGAGTACAGCGGCAGGCGAGCGCGTCCAGGCACGACGTGCACGGACCACCACACCGTCAATGGCCCCAGCCCCGCCTGGAACCAACTCGCTCCTGTCCGCCCCCGGCCCGGCCCCGTGCTCCGTGTCCGTGCGCGCGCGCTCATGGCCAACAATAATTCGTGCCCCGCGCCCCACACGACACAAGCACGTCAGCAACCCCAGTCAATCAATCAATCCATGGTGCATTGGGAATCCAGAGCACCAAATCTCACACCCCGATGATCACCCAGCGGTACGATCACCACTTGCGATGGCAATGGGGGAATCAAGTCATCAACCAAGCAATCCAATCATAGAGGAATCGATTGATGTAGTATGTAGGTATGAATCACATATACATGCTATTTCCATATATGTTGGTTGTGCCATGAAAAATCCTTCACATTAAGACCACCACCGGCGCTTATTCTCTGCACGGACGGGACGGAATGGACGAACACGCTCGCCACTTCACCGGCCAGGGCCTGTTCATCTTGTGTTGTTTGATGTACATGCATACATACATACACTCGGAACAAATGTAAAAGAAAAATGGAGGTGGAAGAAGAAACCATCGAGAAAAGGAAAGAATAAACAGACGGAGCAAACAATCGGCACTAGATTGGTCGGATCGGATCGAGCAGAGCAGGGCAGAGAGGTCGATTGATGGATGGACGCACGAGAAAGGAATCAAACTAGGCAGAGGCATGTACCATGCCGCCGTCACGGGCGGTACGCGCGTCGCGGCTAGAAGAGCTCCCAGTCGAACCGCGGGATCGGCGAGGTGCTGTTGTTGTTGCTGGCCGGCTTCGTCGTGGTCGTCGCGGCCGCCATGGTGTGGTCGCCGTGGCCGAGGACGTCGACGCATCGACGACAGCAGGTCGAACGTCTCCCAGCTCGCCGTGGGCGGCGCCGCCGCCGCCTTGCCGGTCGCCGGCGCGGGCTGCTGCTTGAACTGCCGCCGCTGCGACACGGGCGGCGGCCGCGGCGGCAGGTGCAGCGACCGGTCGCCCTTGGCTTGGCCATTGCCGGTGCCGTTGGCCTTGGGCGCCGCCGCGTTCTTGGCGCGGATGACGTCCAGCGTCTCCACGTACTTCTGCACCCGCTTCTCCTGCACCACCAGAGATTCAGTTCCGTTCAGCTCGCCCGCCCCGCGGCTAATTAATGTGCTCGTCAACGGAATCGGCGGGGAACTTAATTCGGCCGAGCGTACGTGCTGACCTGCAATCGCCGCTGCGCCTTGACCTCGCCGTCGGCGGCGATGGCGTCCAGCTTGACCAGCTCCGTCATGAGCGCCTCGGTGAGGGCGACCACGTCGGCCTCCACCACCTTCCCGCCCTTGCGCACGATGGCCTCCAGCGCCGACACCTGCAGAGCGCCACCCAAATTCGAATTCAGCACCCAACTCGATCGACGACGGCGGCGAAACAAAAAACAAGGGAAGCGCCGAGCACGAGCAGAGTGGTCGGTACCTTGGTGGCGAGCTTGTCGACGTCGAGGCTGATGCGGGAGACGGACTTGGAGGCGCGGTGCGCCTTGTCGGCGCGGCGCTGCTCGATGAGGCGCTTGGCCTGCGCGTCGGGTCCTCGAGGAGCGCCAGCTTGGAGCGGTCCTTGACGCCGGACATGTCGAGGAAGGCCTTGGAGTCCATCTCCTTGCCCTTGTAGAGCACCTTCTGGTCCTCGTGGTGCAGGCCGGTCTTCTCCGACATCATCTTCTTCACCTCGCCTGCACCCACCACCATTCACGCTCAGTCAGCAGCCAGCTCGAGCTCGAGAGGAGCCAAACCAAAAATCCGGCGAGCAAGGCGAAGCAAAGCAATTGATTGATTGATTGATTGGTTTGCGTGCATTACCGAAGGAGGCCTGGGAGCTGATGTAGATCTCGTGGGAGACGGCGTTGAACTTGACCTTGAGGCGGATGGTGGGCACGGGGGCGCCCGCGGGCGCGTCGGAGCCCGGGTCGCGCTTCTGCACCAGCATCCCGCCGGGCCGCACCTCCCACTCGTCCTCCTTGAGCGCCTCCTTGGCCGCGGCGGCGGGGGAGACGGGGGAGGTGGTCTCCTTCATGGCGTCCAAGAATGTAGCTTTGCCCTTGGCGCGCATCATCTTCTCATGATACGTATTCTATGTACCGCACAAGCAAAGAATCAACCGAGCAACCCTAGCAGCCTGCGCTACCCTCGCAAGAAGCAAGAACAATCCAAGCACGAGGAAGTAGCGCTAAGCTTCCCGCGTCCAGCTACTCGAAATCCAACTTCCTCTCGACAAACAGGGTCCCTGCTCTCGCCTTCAAGCCTAAAGAGCAGAAGAAAGAGGTCTTTTTGCTACTCGAGGCACCAGACCAGCACGGACATAACCCATATCGCGAAGCGTGCGACCAAGTCAGAGTGCATTACCCACATAAGCGTACGACTCATAATGTAGGACAAATGAAAAATTGTATGAGGGGATTCAGGCTGAGGGAAAATATCAGTGGAGGGTAAGACAGGATAGGACAAGGAAGGTGCGAAAAAATAACACACAGCGCAGTAATGAGCGCAAGGAGAGTATAACGCTCAGGGACAGGGCGGCAGCGGAATATTTATACTGGAGCAGGCCGAGAGGAGAGGAGAGGAGAGGAGGCGTGCATGTGGGTGGATTCTGGAGTAACAGACGGGGCAAGTAAAACATCCGGCGGTGCGGCCGCAGCCGACGGCAACCAACACAGCGCCGACGTGTAGTACGTACGCGAGGACGGCGGAATATACCGGGCCCGAAAGAGGGCCACCCCACCCGCGCCCCATTCTGCTGCATGCTCTTTCCCGTGACCAGACAAAAGTGGCGCCAGCGGACACGCACGCCGTTGGCGTGGGCAATGCCCCGCCACTGTTCCTTCTCTGTCCGTTTTTCGCCCCGTCCGTGTCGTGCGGTGGCATCCGAACCCGGCGAGGGCTTGGCCGGAAGAGGAAAGCGGGCGGCGCCGCCGGGCGTTGGCGTTTGGGCCTTAGCCTCCAAGCAACCGTCGCGTCCGGGCCAAACTCGCCACTGACTCGCGTGGCGATTGGCATCGGCGCACCAACCTCCCTTTTCCCCCTCTCGCTTTCGTCCTCCCTCCCTTGCACCACCTGCTCCTCTTCTCCTGCCCAAGCCAAGCCGGCGCCTTTCCATGCGTTGCCCGGCCCTGACGTGTCGCCGGGAGCAGCAGCGATCATCGGGGGATTGACCAGCCTCGGCCGGTGGGTGGGTACTGTGCCTTTGCCCCCGACCCAAGCGTTGCCGACCTGGGTAATAATAATCGGGGAAGTGACAGCCGGCGATCATGGTACCGCTAGTAGAATGAATCGCGCATGCATGCGCCGACGTACGTGTATCAGCCGCGAAAAAGGATAGGCACGCCCGCTCGCTCGATCGGTGGCCACCGCCAGCGGCGACACCTACTCTACTGCCCTTGGACTGGGAGTGCCTGTACGCTTTTGCCTTTATACTACCGTACTGATACCTGGAGCGTATCTGGCAACAGCCCGCGAAGCTGCGGGTCGACAAAGGGAATGGCCGCGTGCTGCAGCTGCTGTAGGAGCTCCTCATGGCCGTGTGCACCGGCCCGCGAGCGCAGAAGGGTCCGATCGTACGGACACGCGGTGCGCCTAACGTTGACCTGGTCAAACGCGTTGGTAAATAGTGTCAACTGTGCGATGAGCTCCGGTCTGGAGCAGCAACGCCGACATGCTCCAGACTCGAGAGTTGAGAGCTGAGTTCAGATGAGGGCTTCGTTTCGTCTCACTGTTTTACATTGACCGTAGCAGGGGCGGCCGTACGTTCATCTTCATGCGATCGCTTTTGACTTTTCTTTTCTTCCCCACGCGTAAACCTGGGAACAGTTTGGACACAAACCACAATTTCAAATCGGTTTTTCCTATTGGTCTCTTTTGGTTTGGATTAAATGGGCTGAGCTCCTAATGTAAGCTGGTTTGGTTTGGGCTTTTCCTATTATCGGTTTGGTCTGGTTCGGTCTGGTCACAGACCAAACAGTCTCAAACCATTCTAACCCATGGACCGAAAACTAAATCAAGGACCAGGTTAGGGTCCCGATCAAAGCAATCACCCTTTTTTTTGCCGGGAAAAGCAATCTCCCATTGGCAACGTCTTCCTTGTCGTCTCCACTACTGGTGCTAATGATGATGCTCCTGCTCGCCATGGCACATCCATGCTCCAATAGAGATACATACCAACATCGACCAGGTCCTCGCGGCCGAGCTGCTCAACTACTGCCAGACAGTGTGATATACAACAGTCACATGGCGCCCTACGAGGTGCCCCTTCTTCCCACTCGACGGCGCCGGCGAGTTGGCCGACGAGGTCGGACAGTGCGAACAAGATCGTTTTATACCGTGATGGCCGACGAGGTTGGCCGACTAGTCACATATATATATAGTATCTAGCATTATAGCTTGTTCTATGTACGTACGTTGTGGTGGTGAGTAACATGCAGTAGCAGCTAATCACCCTTCCAACGCCTCTCTTCCCATAGTAATTGGACACGCCCTTGGTTTGAAACTTCAGATTGAAACTGTATGTGGGGAATGGGTTGGATGGGTTTGGCTTGAAAATACGTACAGTTTGGATTGGTTTGGATTATAGCATTTGCAGTTTGGTCTGGTCTGGTCTGATTGTTGGGCTTATACTTGTATGGATTGGGCTGGATTTAATCTGGATTACAAACTATTCCCAGGTTTTTTAGGCCACGCGCACGAAAAAGAAGAAGCCGGTGGGAGAAGGGAGGCTGGCCCGGTGTGTCATCCATCGGTCACCACACGCGAAGCCGAAGCCGGCCAAGCGAGACCAGCACAGCCGCCCGTCACTGCCAGCGAAGCCGAGAGGCCCGCACCGACAGCGCGGCCACGCGGCGGCGCGCCATGCGCCCACGTGATCGGACAGCGACCGTGCAACCTACGGGCCGGACTCCGGAGGCAGGGCAGGGCAGGTGGGGCCCCCGCACGCCGGCGACGCGGCACCCACCCACGTCCGCGTGCGTGCGAGCGAGCGAGCTGGAGCTGACCTCCTTGGCCCGGCCGAGTGCATGTCCATTGTTATTATCGATGGATCAACAATGGAGGCTTCTTTTCTATAGTAACATGTATGCCTTCTTTTCTTATTATCCAGTGCCTTCTTTTCTTATTATCGATCGATCAACGGTAACATGTATGCACATTGTTGTGTAGTGTTGGTGGCTTGCTATAGACCGGCGTGCGTGCGCGCCTGAAGCGGCCAAGGAGATGGAGGCGTGGAGCTGCTGCAGGGGGTGGTGTCAGCTTGCAAATGAGGGAAGGACAAAACAAAAGTGAAGCTGGACGGACCATACGGACACACATCTAGCCCAGCTTCATCGCAGTTCCATGATGCCACTTTTACTCGCCGCCGGTATAAATTGGCCGCCGCAACGCTCTTCCTCCAGCTCGATCGCGCCACCGTACCGCCCTGCTACCGGCCGGCCGGACCCCCGTACTCTGACTGCCCATTATAGCTTGTTCGTACTTCCTACAGCTAACCAGCTGTAGGATCACGGGAAAAGGGTGACAGTTACAGCGCTCCTCACACTTTTTTTTAAGCGAGATGAATGATTATGGGGTTTCTGCACTGCATGGACACAGGTTAAAACGTCCTCTGCTCTGGTTCACCGCGTGTTTCCATCATCTTCAAAGCAAAACTACTCTGGTCCGCTTCACCTTGTGTCTTCTTTTCTTTATGATGATCAAAGTAAAGCTGCGTCTGCGTGCGTGCACGCACGGTCTGCACTTTCCCCGGGTCAACTTGGTACCCGATCAAGGCGCAGATGATTTATCAACACTCCACACCCCTAGTGCGCCCCATACACCCTGACTCCCAAGCATCTCGCTAATTTCCGCACTCCCCGGAATCCGTGGCCACCCTTATCAAAGAAAATCACAAATCAAGAGCCGAGGGGTTTCATTCAGACCGCAAATATAGTCTAGCTACAGACGTGACTGCCACCCGAACAAAGTAAGAATCCTCATTGTGACAGGAAGTACACTGACGTAACCATTACAGAAGAATCAAAGCATGACCATAAATGAGCATAAAGAATATCCCGCGGCTTTAGCCGCCATAACATCCACCGACGCCGACTCGACGTCTATAGACCGACCAATCTATCAGTCGTACTGCACAACGACGCTCCTGCATATGCTTCTGGCATATTAATGTCCACCCGTTGTCTAGTAATCATTCATCATCACCCAAATGTATACCACGCCATATACAGGCAGTCGTCTTTTGCAAAAAAGTCAATCAGTGATACGAAAAATGCCTACGCACTCAACCAGCTTAAGATATTATTTAAGTTATAGACTAGTAGTGTGTTGCGCTACTACAAATTCACTTCGTACTGTCCAGAGAACTCACGATCACCTCTCACAGCTTCGTATAATCAGCACTACTGACTCTATATCCTATTTCTCCTCTCAAGACATAGCGATTATGCGAATAAAAAAAACATTTGGGATTACGTTCTCATTAGTTAAAATAACTAATCGCACGATCGACGTCCTCGCGCGCTCCTATGTATGTCTCGAATTTTAGCTCAGCAACACAGGCAGATTACCTGAAGTTAAGTATACCACGCAAGGAGCTATTATTACTGACTCTTTCACATTATAAGCCGTAACGAACAAATCTAATGATAAGATTACATGTACAAATTAGGTACTCACATGCATTTTAAGCTATTACCTCCAGACTTTTGAGAAAGAGATTATCGACTCCTCTGAATAAAAGTGTCACAACGTTTTCCTTCTTTCCTCCATAAAAGCTGGATGACCCGCAACATTACACCATAATTTACTTTCGGTGGCCTTCCGCATCCTCTCACGTGGCTATCTGTACGTTCTCTAGCTTCTTCTTCTTCTTTGCATAGTGTCGACCCTCTCCCATCTTTGCTTTCCACACACCCATGATAGATCAACTACATTTGTACCGTCTATCATCACCGCCATTAACCCTTTCTCGCGCCCGAAGCATTCGAGCCTTTACTTCACGTGACGTGTAGGTTTCACCCATGGAAATCAAATCAGGTGCCCACTTATCATGAACACCTGATGTTCAGGACAAAGGAGATATGAGTTAAGGATACATCCCAAGAGTGCCTGCACTCCTCGATCGCCACGCTAGAAGCTAAAACTAAACAAGACTTCTGCTTATGCACCAGCACAACGCTTAATTACCGGGGGGGGGGGGGGGCGGGGGTGGGGGGGAAATAAAACACCACCGGTAGTACCATCCCTTTTCACATCCTCCCCATGATAATAGCTTAACTCTTTGTCCGTTTTCTCAAGAAAAAAAAACCTAGGAAATATACATTCAACTTTCCTCCATTTCAAAAAAAAAAATCCGTCCTTCAGTACTTGGAGACGATAATCAGGACAAAAAGATGAGTTATAAAGGTCACTTGTGTTGGATTATGGATGGGCTTAGGCCCATATAAGACACTAATCCCTGGTTAATCTTGAGGCCCAGGTATGAGATGACAGGTGGTGGAAAGTTTAGTCTCACCTTGCTAGTTGAGAAGAGTTGAGACCCCTTTATAAGGGCTGCTCTACCATTTGCCATTGGGAACTTGGGAAGAGGAGTCGTACATGCGGGCTCCTCCTCCGCCGCCCGCCTCGCCACGACGCGCGCGCGCCGCGGGTTGCGGGAATGGGCCGAAGCTTATTTTTGTCGCTCAGGAATGAATTAACTAATCAGGGATAAATTAACGAGTCCCTAAAATGTGGGTCACTGTCCAAGACGTTGGACGGTGGGCTGACTTATGTTGCCGGGATTCGTCGACTCCCTTGCCGGGAGTGCTACCTTATCGGGAACAACGACTCCCTTGCCGGGAGTGGGCCGACTTGGTCGTGGGCCTCGTCAAGGCCCACGACTTTCTTCCTTACGGACTATATAAGAAGGCTCTGACCAGTGAAGTAACCTAGTTCGGTTCACTCGCTCCCTCTCGTGTGACCTAGCCGTCATCTACTGTTCCTCACTCTGTGCTGCCTCCGGCGATCCCATCCCGACGACCGCGTGCACGGCTGGTCGGGAGAGCAGGTGCCTCCGGAACCCTGTCGTTCGATATCCTGCCCGGGAGAACGGCAATAAGGTTTTTGGGGAGCGTCTCGACGCGACTGCTCCCGATCTGTCCCCAACTCTGTTCGCTTCTGCTTCCACTACTTCCTCTGCATCGACACCATGGCGGACGACGCCGCCGCTAAGAAGAAGGCCACGGACGACGCCGAAGTTGCTGCTGCAGCCGCCGCGTTGGCCTGGCCAACCGGAGGGTATGATTTGTTCATCCCTCGTTTACTCGTACTTATGCTAGCCGTATATGTGCTGCTCATAGAAGGTTCGATTCTATGTTCCGCACGTGCTAGTATGCTTAGCTATCGCTATGAGATACATACCTTTTGTGCCATGCTTACTGTTAACTCATGAATAAGTCTAATCGGAAAAGTGCTAATATTTCCAACATCTTTTGCATGGCGCTTGATCATGCTGCATCAGCCAAGAAACCATGAGAGCTAACGAACAAGCTTCAGCCGTGTACCAACACGCTTAATTATTAAAATAAGAAAAGAAATACAGTTTTGCTAAAGCATATCTACATGTGCTCTAAGTATTGCACATTTAAGTCCTATATCATTAATCTTACGTTAAGATTCGTGCAAGCATTTTTTTTTGTCTTTTTTTCTTTTTCTTTAAATTCGATTGAGTCACTTAGATGTGCAACAATTAGGCACACATAGATGTGCCCTAGACGATCAAAGAAATAAAACACCACTAGCTAGTAGCTAGAATTGAATAGCACCACGCTGCAAACCCTTGTCGACAAGTATACAAGTATACACATGCTTGCAAGCTTGAGCAAACCTAGAGAGGCACACGAAAAAGATGCACGGATGACGGGCAGAGTACTTGACGGGCTTAATCGCCTGTCATTGTTAATCTGTTGGCAAGCACACGACTTGTCTCCGCACTTAAAGGAGGCCATCAAACGCCCATAAACAGGCTGTCAGCATTAACTGAGGTCTTGCAGGTTGGCATTCAAGCCGGCCTCCATTTAGCCGCCCAGGATCGTTCGGACAAGCCGATTAAGCCGTGCTGGATTGGATGGACCTGGCCAGCTGCCGCTGCCGCTGCCGCCACTCTGATGCAGACGCAGTGTAGTAGTGTCAGTGTGTGCCACTGCACGTATCGTCGAGTAGTTTTCAGCTGTCCGACGCGACATCTTCAACAGAAGTACGGAGCAAATGGAGGTTTCTGGGGAGGCAGAAGGAAACAGCCGGGTGATTAGCCGTTTGCTGGTGCCATCAGTCTCTTCAGTTGGCCCGTCGGTAGCAGCAAGCACGGCAACTTGGCCCTTGGTTGGAATCGCTCGGGCGCAGGGATGTGTCTGGTGCGACTGTCGTCGTCGCCGCGACGTGCGTGCCGTGTATCGACAAGATAGAGTCTCGGCGGTGTGCGTCGTGAGGAGAGCAACTGCTCAACTTCTTCTTCGGTCGAATCTCGCTTTCTGATGGCCGGTTATCGTCAAATCTTTTTCGGTCGGAGGTCAGCAAAACGACGCCGGGGGAGATTTCTGCGTGGTGATGACGCTTAAACAAGAACGACTAGGATTCAGATCACTCAACGGTATCTTTTTTCTTTTGCGAATGAAGCTCTTGATTTATATTAAAAACCTTCAACAATGCAAGACATGTCAGAAAACACAAGGAAATCAAAACCATGTTTTCAGAGAGGCAAACAATGGGCGGGGCAACATCACCCAGAATCCCCGATACCCAAGGGCCAGTCTTCCGTCGTTGAAGCTGTTGGTTGCCCGCAAGACCACCAGTCCACCACCACAAGTAGCAGGAAGAAGAAGAACATTACGTGGTCCGCAACACGAAGACACACGAAGTGCACGCCCAGGTCCAAAGGACCCGAGACAGCATAGACACTATTGTTTATGCTTTCCTCTATAGAAGTTTGTGAGCCCTGAAGAGCAAGGTTTTGCAGCATACGGTAAGTATTTTACTCTGTTGAAAACCTATATATCAATCTGATGGATCCCATGACTACATGCAATTATCACCCAATGCACACAATTAGAGAACTTCTTCTTAGTTCTTAACTTAGATAGTGAGATTGTCAGACTCACTAGCCTTCCTAGTTATAATAATTAGCGAATAGTGTGGTTGGAGTTGATGATTGTAAGCAATTAAATAAAACGGTTCAGATTTTAAGAACAATAAAGGGTATGATTGAGGTTGTGATTATTCCTCCTATAAAAGGAGCTAGTCTACCACCTTCCTGGATGATCTACCTCGCGTGGTGATTCTTCATGGGCCTCGTTTGTCCACGAACTCGCCACGGCACGTAAGCTAGACACAGATGCAAAGAAGAAGGGATGGGGATGTTGTTTTAGCCTGTAGGGAACGACGCGATCTCGAAGCACGATGCTTCTGAGCGGAAGTTTTCTTCGTCTCCGAAGATCACCGCCGCCTCGATTTGTCTGAGGGTTTGTGCCTTTCTGCCCAACACGAACCTGTGGAAGCAGGTGGATGATGGGTTCAGACGGGGACATGGAGATTCTCATCTTCGCCGATGTGTCGGGGAAGATCGTGTTAACCCCGCTGCCCCCGTCCATGAGAACCCGGGGGAGGTGATGCGTCTCCAACATATCTATAATTTATAAAGTATTCATGCCATGTTTACAACAATTTTATATGGTTTTGGTATGATTTGAATGGAAATAACCCGGACTGACGCTGTTTTCAGCAAAACTACTGTGGTGTTGTTTTTTGTGCAGAAATCAAAATTCTCCAAATGCAGCGATTTTTTTTATGATTTTGTTGGAAGAAAAGAGGCACTGGAAACTTTGTGGGAGGGCCAGAAGAGCCACGAGGGCCCCACAAGACACCAGGGCGCGCCAGGGGGGTCTGGCTCGTCCTGATGGGTTGTGGTCACCTCGAGGCCCATCTTAGCGTGAGACACACGCAAAAAATCCTATAAATACAGGAACCCCCAGAAATGACCCTAAATCAGAAGTTCGGCCGCCGCAAGTCTCTATAGCCACGAAAAACCAATCTAGACCCCGTTCCAGCACCCTGCCGGAGGGGAAATCATCACTGGTGGCCATCTTCATCATTCCGGCCGCCACCACGATGAGGAGGGAGTAGTCCACCCTCGGGGCTGAGGGTTTGTACCAGTAGCTATGTGTTTAATCTCCCATCTCTCTCTCTCTCTCTCTCGTGTTCTTAATTTGACATGATCTTGATGTATCATGAGCTTTGTTAATATAGTTGGATCATATGTTGTTTTCCCCTCTCTATCTTGTTGTAATGAATTGAGTTTCCCTTTAAAATTTTGTTCTTATCGGATTGAATACTTTTATAGATTTGAGAACACTTGATGTATGTCTTATTATGAATACCCGTGGTGACAATGGGGTATCATATGTGTGTTTTGACACTCAACTCACGCATTCCCGAGGTGACATTGGGGCAATCTATGCATAGGGTTGATGCACGTTCTCGTCTTTGTTTCTCCGGTAGAAATCTTGGGGCACTCTTTGAGATTCTTTGTGTTGGTTGAGTATTATGAATCTAAAATTGTTTGAAGCATATGGTATAATCAACTCACGGATAATCGCGGTGACATTGGAGTATCTAATGACATTAGAGTTGGTTGATGTGTATCATATGGTGTTATTTTAGTATGAACTCTTAAATAGATTGACCGGAAAGGATAACTTGGTGTTATTTTAGTACGAACTCTTGGATCAGAAAGGATAACTTTGAGGTGTTTTCGTACCCTACAAACAATTTCTTCTTATTTTCTCCGCTAGATAAAAACTTTGGGGTGATTCTTCATGGTACGTTGAGGGTGGTTATATGATTCAATTATATTAGCATTGTTGAGAGATTGCACTAGCAAAAGTACAGACCCTAGGCCTCATTTTCAAGCATTGCAATATTGTTTGTGCTCTGTTTTGTTAATTGCTACCTTGCTGTTTTTATTGCTCCTATTACAAAAATCAATATCTACTATCATTACTACACTTGTACTACCATCTCTTCGCCAAACTAGTCCACCTATACAATTTAATATTGTATTTGTTGTGTTGGCGACACACGAGACTTTTTGTTATTTGGTTGCAAGGTTGTTTGAGAGTGACCATCTGTTGGGGAACGTTGTAGAAAACAAAAATTTTCCTACGGTTTCACCAAGATCCATCTAGGAGTTCATCTAGCAACGAGTGATCGGATGCATCTACGTACCTTGTAGATCGCGAGCGGAAGCGTTCAAAGAACGGGGATGATGTAGTCGAACACGACGTGATTCAAATCACCGATGATCAAGCACCGAACGGACGGTGCCTCCGCGTTCAACACACGTACGGAACGGATGACGTCTCCTCCTTTCTTGATCCAGCAAGGGGGAAGGAGAGGTTGATGAAGATCCAGCAGCACGACGGTGTGGTGGTGGATGCAGGGCGTCACAGTAGCAGGGCTTAGCCTATACTACGAGAGAGAGACGTAACGGGGAGAGAGGGAAGCACCAAAGGCTGAGGTATGAAGTCCTCCCTCTCCTCAACTATATACAGGAGGGCCAAGGGGGGGTGGTGCGCAGCCTAGGAGATCCAATCTCCTAGGTGCGGCTGCCAAGGGGAGGTTTCCCTCCCCCCCAAGGCACCTAGGGGTGCCTTCCACCACTTGGACTCTTCCTTGGTGGAAACCCTAGGCGCATGGGCCTATAGGGGGTGGCGCCCCAGCCCACTATGGGCTGGGTTCCCTCCTATTTCAGCCCATGGGGCCCTCCGGGATAGGTGGCCCCACCCGGTGGGCCCCCGGGACCTCTCCGGTGGTCCCGGTACAATACCGATAACCCCGAAACTTGTCCCGATGGCCGAAACAGCACTTCCTATATATAATTCTTTACCTCCGGACTATTCCGGAACTCCTCGTGACGTCCGGGATCTCATCCGGGACTCCGAACAACATTCGGGTTACTGCATACACATATCTTCATAACCCTAGCGTCACCGAACCTTAAGTGTGTAGACCCTACGGGTTCGGGAGACAAGCAGACATGACCGAGACGACTCTCCGGTCAATAACCAACAGCGGGATCTGGATACCCATGATGGCTCCCACATGCTCCACGATGATCTCATCGGATGAACCACGATGTCGAGGATTAATCAACCCCGTATACAATTCCCTTTGTCAATCGGTATGTTACTTGCCCGAGACTCGATCGTCGGTATCCCAATACCTTGTTCAATCTCGTTACCGGCAAGTCACTTTACTCGTACCGTAATGCATGATCCCGTGATCAACCACTTGGTCACCTTGAGCTCATAATGATGATGCATTACCGAGTGGGCCTAGTGATACCTCTCCGTTATCCAGAGTGACAAATCCCAGTCTCGATCCGTGTCAACCCAACAGACACTTTCGGAGATACCCGTAGTGCACCTTTATAGTCACCCAGTTACGTTGTGACGTTTGATACACCCAAAGCACTCTTACGGTATCCGGGAGTTACACGATCTCATGGTCAAAGGTAAAGATACTTGACATTGGAAAAGCTCTAGCAAACGAACTACACGATCTTGTGCTATGCTTAGGATTAGGTCTTGTCCATCACATCATTCTCCTAATGATGTGATCCCATTATCAATGACATCCAATGTCCATAGCCAGGAAACCATGACTATCTGTTGATCAACGAGCTAGTCAACTAGAGGCTTACTAGGGACATATTATGGTCTATGTATTCACACGTGTATTTACGATTTCCGGATAATACAGTTATAGCATGAATAAAGACAATTATCATGAACAAAGAAATATAATAATAATGCTTTTATTATTGCCTCTAGGGCATATTTCCAACACCATCTTCATCATACGCCTTCCATGGATTAATAAAACTTAGTTCATCCACTTGAGGGGAATTTGCTAGTGTCCTACAAAACTTTGCGCGTGGAGGCCCAACATGAGTTTACAAGAACAAGTTGTGTGGTAGACATCAGGAGGCGGAAGCAGTCGACGATCAAATCTACAATCGGGGCGAAGTTCCCTAGATGAGAGACATGGGTCGGGTGGTCGGTGCGCTCGAATATGATGGAGTCGAACTAATCCAAGAATTCCATAGACTCGGGCGCAGTCGCATAGACCGCGTGACGCGTGAGATTCTGGGCCTGAGTATGGCATAATATATGAAGTCATGCTTGGGTCCTTTGAATCATCTTGGCTTTATGGGATTGTTTGTCTTGGCATGAGTGCTTTGTTGATGATGAAGGCTCTTGTCGAGGAGAACCGCACCCTTGCTGCTCAGGTTGCTGCCCTGCAGAAGCAACTTGATGGCCAACATCAAGATGCCTAGGGATTGCAACATGTTCGTGATGGCGCCATTTGTAACTGTTATCCTAATTCTTGCACTTTTATGCATGTCTCAGGTAATTGGGGTTCTTGTTCCTAAATCTGTTGTCCTTTCCTTATAGCCCCCAAGCAGGCCAACGCAATTCGTCATGACCTGGATGAGGCCACAAAGGCGCCCACAGAAGCGGAGGAGGCCATGCGCATTACCAAGGGCGAGCTGGGTAGCTTGGTGGTTGCAAAGCATGAGCTCGAGACCTCCCTGCTAAAGGATTAGGAGGGATGTCTCACCCTTTGCGGCAAACTATAAGAGAGCAAAGAGCGGCAAAGTGTCCTTGGTAACGAGCTCCAGACTCTGAAGAAGAAGCTCGATCAGCAGACCTCCTTGCTCGGGAGCACAAAGGGAAGGTCTGCTGCCTCCAGAAGGCAAATGATGATGTGTCCTTGCAGCTGAGTGGGGCGCGGTAGTACTACCGGGAGAAGGAGCATGATGTGTCCTTTTCACCTTTTCATCCCTCCTAGCAGGCGCATGACGCTATGCGGAACATGTTGTCGGATTTTTTTAGCAGTAGTAATGTAGCATACACAAATGGATCAGGTGAAACCCGAGACCTCATTTACAACGCCTTTGGCACCCATTAGCGTCTTAGCCGTCACGCATGTGGCTACTTGGTCTTGACCTTTGTCTTTGACAATTCATCGTTAATTATTGATTGTTGCCCCGTTTAAATAACCCACGATTTTCTTTAAAGGGAATCACGGATTTGAATAAAGATTATGAATTTGAGAAATGTTCATGAATTTGGAAAAATTTCACGAGATTTGAAAAAAATCATGAATTGGGAAAAAGTGCACAAATTTTTATAAAGTTCATGAATTTGAAAATAACTTCATGAATTAAAAAAACCCATAAATTTGAATTGTTTTAAAAATATTCGAAGCATTTAGGAAGTTCCCGAATTTTTAAAAAATATTTGCGGATTTTTAAAATGTTCACAAATTGGGGGGAAAATACCGATTTAGAAATTGCTTGCAAATTTGGAAAAAGTTCGCGGTTTGATAATGTTCACATAATTGATTTTTTTCTGTTTTACAAAAAAATCCATGAGGAAATAAAATAAAAATTCATACAATTTAAAATTTTAAGAAGTAAACGAAAAACGAAAAAACCTAGACAAAAACCATCTAAAAAACCAGAGGAAAACCACCCCATGGAAAACCAGTGGGAAAGCCTACATGCGCCGGCCCATATAGCAATATTTGGGTTGCAGTGGCGCGTGAAGCGTGAAACCCAACAACAATATTTGGGCTGCTTGGACGGGTACTCGTGTTCCGGCCAGACCCTAAAACACGTTAGACGAACACTGAGACCTGCCGCCGCCGCCGAAGCCACGCCGGCCGCCTCCATGAAAGGCCGCAGCAGCCACCGCGGGACCGCTCCCACCTCCGCCGCGGCCTCGACTTCCAGCAAGCGCGACCCCGAAGACGAGCCCGTCTCAGACTCCGAGGAATCGGTCGACGAGGAGGTAAAAGCCCAAGCCCTCGCGTTTTCCTTAACCGCCGCGCGGATCCGCGGAACCCTCACCGGCGGTGCGTTTGATCCGCAGCAGGATGTCTCCTCGTCGTCGGGGTCGGAGTCGGAGTCGGAGAACGACCAGTTAGCGGAGCGGGAGCGGAAGCTGGAGCGCGTGCTCGCCGACGTGCCCTTCGGCGAGCTGCAGCGCGCGCGTGCTGACGGGTCGCTCGCGGCGCGGGGTGTTTCTGCTGCCGCCGCGGCCCAGAAGAAGGCTCGCAGGGAGAGCAGGAAGAGGTCCGGTTCCACGCCGTGCCAGTTCCTGGTTAGGATTATTAGCCAATTTGGGGAATTGAATGAATGCTTGTGCTGATGTGTTCATGTGGTTTTCAACAGGCCCATGGAGATTAGCACGAATGTGCGGCCGCCTAGACTCAGGGAGGTGATTCAGGTTCCCAAGAAGGTCAGTTGCTTGTGACATTCAGTTTATATTTAGCGTGTTGCCGGGTGGGATAGAGTTTGATTCTATTGGATTGGTAGTATTTGGTATATTCGTAGTGCACAAGTATAGGATAAGAACACCCATAGTTCAATTAGAGCCTTTGTGAGTTCAGTCTGTCCATGTTATTGTCACATATTGACATTGGGCATGTCTTGCTGCTTCAGTTACATACGCTATTCTCCTCAATTAAATAGCTTGAGAATGCTGATTTAAGTTTCCGTGAATCGATTGACATTATGTGCAGCGAGGTTTACTTTTGTTCGACTTGACTTCTGTCCCAGTTTTGTTGTTTGACCCTCTGGTACATTGTTGGAAAATGGAATCATGTTCCACAGGGTTCCTTCCCTGTTGCTTAATCCAACTAAATGTTCTTTAGATCAATAATAATAATAATCTAGACAAAAACTACTTTAAATCTGTCGTTAGGTATCTTAATCTATTTTCATTTTTTGTTGATTTGCTTGGGTTTTAAATCTAGTTTAACCATACTGAAAGTGATTCAATACGCAAACTTTCCCTATCATATTGTGCTTATCTTGAGGATGTTTATTTACACACTGCACTGTTGGGTGTAACTGTAGTATACCTTGATCTTTAGTGAGACAGTGACTGTACCATGTAATATATCTCGTTGTATTTACTGCATTACTTTTCTGTAGGTTGTAAGGGATCCAAGATTTGAACCTGTATATGGAGCTGTTGATAAAGAAGGGTAAGAGTTTAACATACTTGTATCATCCATTGCATGACATTATTTGTCTTGTACCATTTCTAAACACATGATTGTGTGCCCTTTAGATAAACATGTTCTATTTTAATCCTGCCAAAATAAGGTGGGCAAACTTTCATTCATTTCCATTCTCATGTCTCTTAAATCCTCTGTGGTTTCTCAATCTGCATTAAGTAGTTTAGATACCGTTTTTGACTGTACCGTGTTTGACAGTTTGTTCTAATTTGTTGGCATTCAGGTTCAGGAAAAGATACAATTTCTTATTCGATCATGATCTGCCTGCAGAAAAAGAGGTATTTTTATGCCTCTGCCTGTGCAATCCCATCTCATGGATCATTATTTTGAAAAAAATTAAATGTGTATCCTGCACTGTCTTAATGTGCCTCTCCAGAAACTCCAAAAGTCGATTAAGAAATTGAAGGATCCTAATGCCATTGAAGAAGCGAAGAATCAAATCACCTGGATTGTAAGTATTTTATACTTGCTCACAAGTTGACATTTTGTAATAGGTTTTGACATGTTTTGCTATTAATGTTATTTTGTTGTGCTTGGCATTGAATCTTTCAAATATCTAGGTAGGTCATTCTGCTGAGTGCTATTATCATAAAAATATGTACAGAATTGTATTTGAACTTTTTAATATTTGACGACATTGAACTTCAGCCTCTTTGTGAAACATAACAGCAACTAAGTAGACATGGCACGCTATGTGCGTGATTTAGATTTATTTTTCAAGCTGTCACATGTCAACTATTTATATTTTATACACAAACTCACGAAGGATGAGCACATATCAAATTCGGACGTTTCCAGTCGGAGATGAGGCATGGGCATTGTATTATCAGAAATAGTATTACCTCCGTCCCAAATTAGTTGTCTTAGATTTGTCTAGATATGGATTTACCTAACACTAAAACATGTCTAGATACATCTGTATCTAGACAAATCTAAGACAACTAATTCGGGACAGAGGGAGTACAAAACTAGATGTATTTATCCAATAACACATGGTTGCTGCAATTTGATATTATGCTAGAGGGCATACAGTAGGAGATGCTTCTTTAATCTTATTTGACTGTTACACTTGTATTTTTTAGAACAAATATAAGTTGTTTGATGGTTTCAGAACTGGGTTCCTCGTATTGAGCAAGTTATCAGGTCTTTGTTGGTTGGTTGATGGAACATGTTCTTATTCTGCAGGATAAGCAGTTGAGGTCTAATCCTCAGAAGAACGTTGAATCAGAAATTCTGCGTGGACATATTAAGAAAGAGAGGGAAGCAGCAAAGGCCGGAAAACGACCATATTATCTGAAGAAATGTTTGTTCCCCACTCCCCTTCCCTCCTCTCTCACACGTCTATCTACATATCTAAAGATTTTTCTTTTGTTTCTTGACCAGCTGAAATTCGTGAAAGGAAGTTGATGGACAAGTACAATGAGCTCAAGGTAAGGCACCCAGGGTTCAATTGACTGCTAATTTTCCACACTTATGAGCATCCCTGGCCTTAAACTTCAATTTACGCTGACCATTTACAGGAGACGGGAAAGCTTGATTCCTTTATGGAGAAGCGACGCAAGAAGAATGCATCCAAAGATCATCGCTTCATGCCATACCGAAGGGATGGGGGTGGTGCATAACAATGCCCCTACAGCCGCTTTTCGGGTGATTCTGGCTAGCCTATCCTCTGCTCACAGAGTTGTTGTAGCAGCGCTCTCTACTATCCTGTTGTTGCCCTAGTGTCCCAGATATTTATCAGCAACCGCGAGTTGAAGCTAACCCATGGACCATATATTTATTGTTGAGCTCTGGTTGCTGGCAGCAACAAGCAATTGTAAACCCAAACCATGGAGATAATATTTTGTTTCATCTACTGCTTCAATTGATGCCAGTCTTTCTGTGTAATCAAGGAGTAAAGTACACTTGCTTGTTGCAACTGAACAATATATTCCTTTTGTTAGTTTCCTTGATTGATGACATACAGCTGGAAGCACCAACTGTCAAACACTTTGGCAGTGATAATTGCCGCCACGACGCCCCGTTGCAGATTGCCCAACACATGGATACAGATAACTTTATCTATGGGAGAACTCAACTCATTTTATATCATGATGATATGCTGACTAGCAACAGTTGGCTGAACTCCCATTACCTTCTGATCATAATGAATCCGTCCGGCCAATATGGATCAAGCTGACGGACAATTGAGATGGTAACTAGAAGCTGCTTAATCATTCAGGCTAGCTACTGTGCTAGATTTGGTCTGGTTGGAAATGCGCTGCATAGATGGACGTTGCTATATCAGACTACCGGACGCATGCTCCATGGTAAGTACGGTGGCTGTTGTCTCTTATGACACTACTCCATCTGTTCATAAATATAATTCTTTTTAGAGATTTTAATATGGACTATATACAGATGTACATAAACGTAGTTTAGAGTGTAGATTCGCTCATTTTGCTCTGTATGTAGTCCATATTAAAATCTTTAAAAAGACTTGTACTATATTTAAGAACGGAGGGAGTAGATCGTATCCAGCATCTATGCATCCATGCCAAACCTGATTGCATTAATCAGAAAGCAACCCATTCACTAGAACGACACACAAAATTGATAGGTCAAAGTGATGATTTGCAGTTAGGAGTCTAGTAGGAGGTAAGAAGGAAAACATCCACCAAATTCCTTCTGTTTTCATGCATGTATAGAGGTAAGAAAAAAGGAGGGGTTCCTTCATTTTCCACGGGACCTAGTTGCGCGACGGCGACGTGTCCTGGATCCTCGCGGAAAGTTCCATGAACGCTTCAATCATCCACGTCGCTATCCTCTTTCATCGTTTGATGCAGTGCGTGTACCACGAGCTTAGTGCAGACGTTGATGGCTTTGGTCGGAGAGCGACATGGTTTCTTCAGTGTAGGTCACTTGAAGGCGAGGAAAGGCCAAAGTAAAAGCACGATTGGTTGGATGGAACGTAACCACACCTGGTTCTGGTTGCTTGATAGCTTCTTCACGGGGCGGCGTTTCTGAGACTTTTTCGGAGCCGGCCAACAGAGGATCGTAAAGCTAACAATTCTATCGCCGTGACAGATAATAAGAATAAAAACCTCCCTCTTGGTGTCCCTTTGTTAGCTAGGCCGGGCATCTTTCAAATTAATATTGTGAAATTCTGCAATCCACAAACCACCCCAATCGACAGTCAGATTTTTTTTTGAATATGTCCGTAAGTTTATTGGAGACTTGAGCAAAACTCAGATCGGAGAAGAATATGGTCCTGCCGATTTTGTTTCTGACGAAAGGCGTGGCACGATTGTGTGTCACGTGTACTTTCGGCGCCTTTCTTCTTTTTCTCGAGTCCCATGTTAGGATCCTGGAAATAGAGGGAATGATGATAGCTCGAAAAGTGTTTGCTACGTTGAGTTGTGCAACACTGGAAAGTTCGGCTCCATGTGACAGCTTGGTTTATCCAGGGAAAACAACAGTGAATCTACTTTTTAACTTAGCGAAATTCATATTTCTTGAGTTCTTAAAAATTGCGAGAAAAGGGATAGAAACACCATCCATCATAGTAAAGTGCAGGAAACAAAAAAGTACAATATAGCTACGATCTAATGGGCTCACAACATGATAAGACACAACGATAAACTGAAATAACATGTCACTAGGTGATTGCAAATAGCCTACACCTAAGGAATGGGTGGCTAACCTCAAGGCAACAACCAAATGTTGTAGTGTCCTAGGGTTTCAATGTGAGTTCTCACTCCATGTTATATACTCTGTTCACCCCTATTGGAGAGAATTGACCACATGGGCCAGGAGATGTTCGAATACTGAAGCCCAATTACTGTCCAACACTCCGCTTTAATATGTGTGATAAATATCTACCGTTCCCATTTTGACACAAGCTCGATTGCAATCCTTGACAGCCAAACCCTTTGTTGGATAATCATCAACCTTTTGCCATGCACTCACATAGTTGACCTTGATGATTCTAGCATCCAACTTCTCTTTAATAAAAAAATTATCGATCTTAATGTGCTTTGTCCTATCATGTTGGACTAGATTATTTGCTATGCAAATTGTTGACTTGTTATGACACCATAAGTTCAAGTGTCCTGCCTTTAACACCTCCAGCTCACTCAAAAAGTTTCTTACCCATAGCATCCCACTTAATCCTTAACACGTGGCTTTATACTCCCCTTCTGTAGTTGACCTTGATACTATTATTTTTTTCGCTTCTCCATGATACCAAGTTCCCTCCAACGAATACACAATAACATGAGGTTGACTTCTATCATCTAAACAACTTGCCCAATCAACATCACTATAACTGTCAACTGTTAGATCCATTTGCTTTAAACCATAGCCCTTTTTTGGAGTTCCTTTTATTCTTTTGCGATAAAATTTCAATATATTCATGTTCAATCAAGGCGGTACAAAGAATAACAGAGGTAATAAAAATTACAATCATGTTCGTGGACCACCTAGCGACGACTACAAGCACTAAAGCGAGCCGAAGGCGCGCCCCCATCATCGCCTCTCCCTCACCGGAACCGGGCAATCCTTATTGTAGTAGACAGTCGGGAAGTCATCTGAAAGAACATGCGGTGCCCCCATGTTTGGTTTTGAAAATTGATGACAATCTCTATGGACTAATGGTTGCCTTGAGTTATATTTGAAGGTTTTGTCCATAGGCTTTTCTTGGAGTACATGTGTTGGTTTCAAGAAGAGTTTGTGTCGACCAAGGTGCTATTCAAGGAATTATCCAAAGATTGGTCATTTGAGAGTTGAGCTTATTGCAAGCATGTCTTGAAGAAGAAGATTGTGTGATCATTCATGTTTACCTTCAAGACATCATCCAAACGCAGAGAGTTGGAAAGATTCAAGGTTGATCAAGACTAAGTCAAGAGTGAATCAAGTTGATCAACTCACAAAGCATAGAAGATGTACCGAGAGGGATCAAGTGATCCCATGGTTTGGTAAGCATTGTCCATTGTGCTTTGTGTACTAACCCATGGTCTATGTGAGAGTTCTACGTGGGGTTAGGTACATGTTCATGGGCTTGTGTCAAGAGGAAGATATCTCTCAACCCATGGAGAGGATGACATCAAGTGGTGATCGTCATCAAGATTGCCGTGTGCGAGTTCAAGTGGAGCATCACGAAGATATCAAATGCTTGAAGCTTGCCGTCCTTTATGGTGACAATGGACTTGTGAAGATGTGCGGAAGAGTGGCTCACCCATAGTGGAGTATGGGGGAGCAATCAACTAGTCTTCATCAAGTCAACCCAATCAAGAAAGGTGGTCCAACTTGAGGGAGTCAAGATCGTCTTCATCTAGCTCAAATGGACCATGTGCAAGGCAAAGGTTCGCCCTTGGTAGGTTTCCTATTTTACCGGTCTCATGATGGTAGTTGGGAGACCGGGTTATAGGATCGATTGCCGTACTATCAAGGGGGGCTCTCAATGAGTAGCTTGATCGTATCGTTCATAGAGAGCTCAAACCATTGCATCCTTGCATCATCTTTCTTGGTTCTTGTTTGGTTCTCTTTGTGAGTCTTAGAGCTTATGGTCATTTTGATGACAAGCTTGAGTTCATCGAAAACGGAGTTCGCATGCATCTTCTATGATGTTTTCGATGTTGGAGGTTTTGCCGGTTCTTCTCGGTTGGAGGTTTCTCTCCTCTATTTGTTGGCATACCTCCCCTGCCTCTTCTTACTATAACCAGTCGCTGTTTTGATGCTACTCGTTGTCTTGTTTCCAACAAGCTTGAGTTTGCTCAATTCGGAGCTCATATGCAGAAGTTATGGCAGTTCTGATTTTCTTGAATGTGGTTTTTGTCAGGGTCCCAGCGGTAGTACCGTGGTACCCAGCGGTAGTACCGCTGAGGAGTCACAAGCGGCAGTACCGCTCCGCAGCGGAAGTACCGCGGGCCACAGCGGTAGTACCGCTCCTCGGAGCGGTAGTACCGCTTGATGGTCTCAGCAGTAGTACCGCTGCGGCTCCGTGCTCCTACCGCCTCGACTCGAGTGCGCTTTTTCTCGTGTCGGGTTTTGTGGCACTTGCTGCGGTAGTAGTGGCGGTAGTACCGCTTATTAGCGGTAGTACCGCCCTGCCTCCACAGTAGTACCGCTCTGGGTCCCAGCCCCAGCCCCTTTTCTTCTGGTGCGGCAGTTCCGCTGAGGGGGAGCGGTAGTACCGCTTATGAGCGGTAGTACCGCCCTGCCTCCGCGGTAGTACCACTCTCTGCGGGGCTGAGTGGGGGATAACGGTTGGATTTTCCCCCTCCTATAAAAAGGGGGTCTTCTTCCCATTGAACCTTATCTTTTGAGCTCGTGTTCTTCCCATTGTTGACCTTCTTCGAGCTTGCTAACTCTCAATACCTCCATGGATTCTTGCTAGTTTTGAAGGGAAAATAGAGAGGAGATCTAGATCCACATTTCCACCAATCACTTTCTCCTCTATGTGAGGGGAACCCCTTGGATCTAGATCTTGGAGTTCTTGGTGTTCTCTTTCTTGTTCTTCCTCTCATTTTCCTCCCTAGCATTAGTTGCTTCGGTGGGATTTGAGAGAGAAGGACTTGGGCACTCCGTGTGCCCTTGCCATTGCATTTGGTGCATCGGTTTGAGTTCTCCACGTGATACGTGGAAGTTACAAGTTGAGAAGCTTATTACTCTTGGGTGCTTGGTACCCTTGAGCTTGTTCCTCTTGGGTGCTTGGGCGCCCTAGACGGTTGTTGGTGTTCGGAGCTCAATCATTGTGGTGCAAAGCTCCGGGTAAGCATCGGGGTCTCCAATTAGGTTGTGGAGATCGCCCCGAGCAATTTGACGGGTACCGGTGACCGCCCCCAAGGGTTGCCAAAGTGTACGGGTTCGGTGACCGCCCCCAAGGGTTGCCATTTGTACGGGTTCGGTGACCGCCCTCAAGGGTCCCTTAGTGGAATCACGACATCTTGCATTGTGCGAGAGCGTGAGGAGATTACGGTGGCCCTAGTGGCTTCTTGGGGAGCATTGTGCCTTCACACCGCTCCAAACGGAGATTAGCATCCACAAGGGTGTGAACTTCGGGATACATCGTCGTCTCCTCGTGCCTCGGTTATCTCTTACCCGAGCCCTTTACTTATGCACTTTACTTTGTGATAGCCATATTGTTTCTTGTCATATATCTTGCTATCACATAGTTGCTTATCTTTCTTAGCATAAGTTGTTGGTGCACATAGGTGAGCCTAGTTGTTTTAGGCTTTGTGCTTGGCAAATTAACCGCTAGGTTTATTCCGCATTTGTTCAAGCCTAAACCGTAATTATTTTAAAACGCCTATTCACCCCCCCTCTAGGCGACATCCACGATCTTTCATCATCGTAATAAGGCCCCATAGGACCAGTGCACCAGAGCAGCAGCCATCGCCGATGAAGAAAGTCGTAGATCAGAAGGGTCAAATCCATAAACACTCAAACGAAGACGAACGAAGACCAGATCCAAACAGATCCGCCGAAGGCCAGTACCGACGGAATCCTGCGAGATCCGACAGAGACACATCTCCACACGCCCTACGACTATGCTAGATGCACCATCAGGACGGGGATAGAACGTGAGAGACATTATCCCTACTAGGGACATCGCCACCGCCACACAACCCAACCAAGACGTTGAGTCTAACAAGAACGAGAACATCGTCCCTCCCGCCGGTGGTGGGCCAAGATCCTCTACACCTCCATGGCCGAGAGACCATCGGAAATGAGGCGGACCCGGTCAGCATCACTATTACTGACAACTGTTAGATCCATTTGCTTTAACCCATAGCCCTTTTTCTGGAGTTCCTTTTAAACATCTTAGGATTTGGGACATCATCCATATGTACACTTCTTGGTTCATGCATGTATATGCTTAGAGCATTACTAGTAGAGCCCTCAAACCCTCAAACCCCTAAAAATAACTGCTTTTTTACAGTTTTCGTCAAAAAAAAGCCGTAGACTAGAACCCCTTAACCCTCAAACCCTCAATTTTTTTAAAGGTCCAACCCTCAAACCCTCTCCCAATCCTCAAAAGTAAGGGTTGGGGAGCAAAACCTACCCCAACCCTCATTTGGCGGTTATCCTCGCGCGGGAGGAAAAAATCCTCCCAACTCCCGCGCCCACGCCCGCGACCGCCGCTGCTAGTCGCCCCCGTCGCCTGCGGCCGCCCCGTCGACCTCCCGCGCGCAACGACAACGTCGTTCATGGGAATATTCCGTTATAAGGGTTGGGTTTGAGGGTTCTAATCTTTGCCCCTGTTTTTCAACCCGTAAAAGTGCACAAAAAGATCATTTTTGGACCCTTAAAACGCTAGTGAGGGTTTGAGGGTTTGAGGGTTCTACTAGTAATGCTCTTACTATCCTAAATTGAGCTCTTATTTTGTGATCCTGGTCAATGGGTGTTGGAGCTGCATGGCATTCCATTATCCCATATCACTGAGGAGGTCTAAGTTATACTTGCGTTGTGATAGAACTATTCCCTTCTTTGATCTTTTCACCTCTATCCCAAGAAAGTATCTAAGTTGACCAATATTTTTTACTTCAAATGCTTTGCTTAAACAACTCTTAACCTTTGTTATTTCTACTGTATCATATCCTGTGATTATTATAGCATCCATGTAGACTGCTAGAATCGTGATCTTCTGATTTGAGTATCTATTGAATATAGTGTGGTCTCCACTACACTGGCCATATCCTATTTCACACACAGCTCTTCTAAATTTGTCAAACCAAGCTCTAGGGGGACTGTTTTAAGCCCCATGGATACAATATTTTGTTTCATCTACTGCTTTAATTTAATCAATGTCACTCTTTCAGTGTGACCAAGGAGTAAAGTACACTTGCTTGTTGCAACTGAACTGCCCATTTCCACAGTAATTAAGAAACGAGTGTCCTCATCTCATGTCTGTCTTAATTAGACTAACATCTCTTTTGTTCCTTTCGCTGCTGACATACAGCTGGAAGCACCAACTGTCAAACACTTGGCGATGGCCCTGATACTCGCCACCACGACACCCGTTGCTGATCGTTCCGGCACGTGGAAACAGATAATTTTGACAATCGCTCCGAAGAACTCATTCATTCATATGATGAAATGCTGAGTGGAGTAGTAACTTAACAGTTGGCCGAACTCCCTTTTGGTTTTAACGAATCAGTCCGGCCAGCAAGCTGACGCAGACAACTCAGATAACTAGTAGTAGAACTCTAGAAGTGGCCCAATCATGCAGGCTAGATCATTCAGTCTACTGGAGTTTTCTGATAGTGTAGTACTTACAGTACTACATAGATGTCAGATCAGGTCTCACCAGACGCATGCTTGAAGCATAGGCGTTACAGTAGATAGGTAGGTGGCTGTTGTCTGCATGACACTAGATCCTATCCAGAATCTATGCAAAACCGCTGCTTGACTTGATTGCATTAGTTGGAAACCAAGCTCACCCGCTATAATAACACAAAAAAGATGATAGGTTAATGTGAGGATTTGCAGCTGGGGGCATCAAGAACTAGCCTTGTTTCCTGTAGCGGAAAATGAGATGAGATCCATCTACTAGTGGTTTCCACGAGACGTAATTGCGCGACGGCGAGATAGTTGGGCTTGCTACCATCTACGTCGTCATCGGCTTTATTGTTTGATGCGATGTTACGTATGTTCCACGAGATTAAGCAAACGCTGCTGACTTTGGGTCGCAAAGCGAGATGTTTTCTATGTGCTCTGCCTCCGTCACTTGAAGGCAAGGGAAGGCCCAACTGAGGCACCGCGCGATTAGGTTGGAACGTAGTACGAATACGTGCACCTGTTCTTGAGGCAAGGTTTCTCAACCTTTTTCCTAGTAAAACTTTCCAGATGGTCATCAGGTTCTTGCTGTCGCTTTGCCAGGTAGGCAGGCATATGTGGATTGTTTCTGGCATCATGGAAGGTGGAAACACAGGGAATGGAATGATGATGTTTATGGCTATTTAGCTTCACTGTATCTCAGTTGAGTAGACGTGAACTATATACGCTTGGTAGTTGCAACAGAACTACACTTTAGTGATTTAAACGTTCGTATATTTCTGTACAGAGGGAGTACTAATTAATAGCAAGGGTTGTGCGCATCACAATGATGTAGAGTCCGGGGCTCCAACCTGTTTCTTGAAAAGGAAAAAGAAATCAGTGTATGTCTTGAACTAACATCTCTCTTGTTCATTTCATTGCTGACATACAACTGGAAGGGAAGCACTACCAAGTGTCAAAACACTCGGCGAGAGCCCGCCCAACCACGCCCCTTGCAGACCACTGCAACACATTGAAACGGATAGCCTTAAGCCCTTAACTATAGCTTCAACCCGTTCATTTTTTATCATGAAACGTCGAGTAGCAACAGCCGGTGCAAATTGACGCGGACAGCTCAGATATGAACGCAGCACACCAATGAGTAACCAAGCAGTTGCCAATCATGCACGCAGACTAGTAGAGTAGTGGTACTAGATTCGTGCAGCCGAACTTGGATGTCAGATCCGATCACCAGATGCCTGCCTGAAGCACAGATGTCCTTGGAGTAGTAGGTAAGGTGGCTGTTGCCATGTCTGCATGACACTAGCTAGTTCTTATCCAGAACTGCAGAATCTGTGTGCCGAAACCGCTGCTGGATTGCACTGTTTAGAAGTTAAGCAACTCGTCCACTAGGACGGCCATTAATCCATTCCATGGCATAGTCAAACAACTTGCAGTCAGCATCATGATAAACAATGACATGAGAGGGAAAAACTGGCATTAATTCCTCCATACAGAGGGAAAAGGATGGCCATCTAGAGGCAAAATATCCTGGTTTCTCATGCAACTTTTCATGAACGCTTTTAACGTGCGTCGATATCGGATTTATTATCTGATGCAAGCTGCCCCCAAAAGTAACAGTATATACGCGAGTACCACGCATACCCTATTCACTTTTGTTGGAAAGGGAAATATGTTTCTTTTCATTTTTTTTTTATATATTAGATGTTCCATGAACTAGTAAGCGACGGGTACCCACCCCAAGTCGCTCGCGTCGCCTCCAGGAGGCCGCTCGAGCGAACCCTAGCCGCCGCTGCCCCCTACCCTCCTTCCCCTACATCCCTGCCGTCGCCGGAGGAGGCCGGCGGGCGAAGCTCGCTCGACGGACGGCATATGACAGGCTTTCCTCCTCTCTCCGTGAGGGAGGGGGGGGGGGTCTTTGGACGAGACGCGACGGGGCGCCCGGCATGGAGGCGGAGTTGGCAGGATGGGGCGGCGGACCGATGGGATTTCGGCAGCGGCTGAACCACCACGACTGCGGGGCAGCATGGGGGTGGCTATGACGGCTGGCGGCGGCGGATCTGGGGTTCAGATCGGTTCTTCTCCGGGTGGTGCGGGCTCGGGCGCCGGCCGGGGGCCCTGAGCGATGGTGGGTGCGTGCCTAGGTTTCCCTCCTTCATCGGTGTGGTTGGGGGCGACCGGAGGTGTCCGTGTGGTGCCGACAACGTTTGGAGTCAGCTCTGTCCGACGGCCGGCATGCGCGGCAGTGGAAAATCTGGCAGGCCACGGCCCGCTGTGAATCCCGGAAACGTCATCTCAGACTTGATCTGCTCTAGCTCGTGCTAGCTCCAATACCTAGCAACTACATTTTCTCGGTGCTGGCTAGATGGATCTAGAGGGTGAGCATGGATCCACAGAAACTCCAGGCCCGCGACGGCCTCACTGAAGTCGACGCCCCGCAGCGCCAATTACCTTCCTGGAGCCTTTGGTGCGGATCATGTACCTCTCACCTCCTTCATGAGCGCAGGCGAAAACCTCTGTTCCTCTGCTATGGGCGACGACATCACCTGGATGTTGTGTCCCTTCCTGATGGCGTCGACCGAGGACTGCTCATGGTGGTGGAGTTGTTGGTAGTGCGGAGTCGGTGCGAGATGGCCTGTAGGTGGAGCGGCGTAGCATCTACCGTATCGACGACAGTGGGTTTGGGCGGCATGGTGCAGCAGATTCTCGGCGTCGCACGTGTCTAGATGGACGGGCGCAGGGTGATGGCGCTGTTTGATATCATAGTAACGTCGACGACAGATGGGCCTGGCAAGATATTTGCAATGATCACTCCTGAAGATGGAACAGTGGAAGTTGGCGGCGGCGTATCCTAGAGCGTGCGCATGCGGTGCACGTTGTGAGGCGCCTAGACCGGTTGATACTCTCGGCTTGCAAGGCGGGCGGCTTCTTAAGGCCACTGGATTTGATGGTGTCTATTGATGCGATCAGTGCACATCTTTATAAGTGTAGTTTTTTTTTGCGAGTGATATACATATAGGTATAGCGATCTTGTTCACCTTGAAGGTGGATTTGGGTTAATCTTTGTACTACTTATTTTTATCAGCTTTTAATGAATAAATTAATAAAGATGATTGCACACATTATTTTGAAGCAGAGGCTGGGGTAATTTTTCTTTTATTGTTTATATACCCTGCGTTACTTGAAGGAAATGAGAGGCCAAGGGCATGATTGCTTTGTTGGAAATACACCTGGTCGCTCGATTGCTTCTCGGGCGGCGTTTCCGAGCCTTTTTCTAGAACACTACACACGATGTTGATGATGGAAGCCACCAGAGGATCTTAAAACTGACAATTCTGTCGCTGTTGGATATAAAGACACCAACTTTTTTCTTAGACAAACAAGATACCAACTTTTTTGCCGTGGCTTTGCCAGCTAGGCGGGCATATATCTGTAGATTGTTTCTGACGGAAGGCATAGAAAAATTGTGTGTGCCATGTACTTTCGGCGCCGTCCTCCTTTTCTCTTCTTTTTCGCCTGAAAGTCCCGTGTGAAGTATCCAGGAAGTAGAGGGAATGATAACTGCAAAAGAACGGATCTGCAGCTGCAAAAGAATGATAACTGCCCAACTCTGAAAACTTTCAGCTCCAAGACCAAGAGACATCAGACTTAGCCAAGGAAAATGCTCAACGGGAACTAGGTTCATGTGAATCTACGTTTTCAAATTTAGCGAGAATCATAATTTTAAGTTTTGAAAATATGTTAAAGAAAAACCCAACAAATGTAGGTATCAAGTAAAAACTTACCGTGTATTTTTTCTTTCAAAAACGAGGATAAGCATGCGGTCTTTGCATTATCCATTGCACACAACTAAATTTATCGTACCACAAATTTTGAAATGTAATACGCACTCTTATCTTTTATTATCAACAATATGACTTTATTAACTAAGCGAAGATTTTACATCAATTTGGAGAAAATGAAAAGGAAATGATCAGCAAACAACAATCCTACCCCCGGTCATTCCTTTCCTCTGCCCCCGCGACCTAGGCAAAGTGGCGGCCGATCTATTGCTTCCCTAGCGAGACTACGCCACCCTCTCCCTTTGCCTGTCGCTCCAACAAGAGGGGGTGCAGGGATCCTAGTGCTTCCGAAAGGACATCTAGCCCCTAATGAGGGTTTTGATGTTAATGGCCCTATGTATAGATGACCAACTATTTTTCAGAGTGCTTACACAGGATACAAACCCTTCAAAAGGAAACATAAAGTTGATCGAAGCCCCCCCCCACAATGAAAGAATAAAATAAGTCGTGATGTGATTTTCTACCGGTGATTTCTCGTTTTGAGGCATAGGCATACCAAATTATTAAGAGGGGATACACCATTGATCGAACTGTGGGAATGGATGAACCAACTCAAAGCCAAAATCACCCACACCCTACGCGAGAGAAAGCCCCTTAAATATGCCCATCACTTTAGTCTATGGCGAGCGCCGGAGGTGCCTTAGACACCCCGAGCGGCCTTTGAGCCTACATGTTTGTTTCTGTCCCCGTGTCGGACACTCCGAAGTGTCTCAGAGCCTTTGGCCTCTCGACCCTCCAAGTGACCTCCGGGGTACCTTTGACCGAAAACATAACTCTCTATTTTCACTCGGACGTACATCAGAACCGGGTCGGAACCTCCGAAAGGCCGACCCTTCTAAGCGTCTCGGAGCCTCTGAGATTTCTAGGTAGTGGCATAACGTGCAGATTTAAGCAAGGCATATATATAGGCTCCTTCCCCCCGAGGAAGGTGACGACTCCAACACTCTCTCCACCATTTTTCAACATAAAAAATCTTGAGATATCCATCCCTGGCCTTCCATTCAACCAATAATTTTAGGAAGAGGAAGACACGACCTTGATCTACAATCCCATAAAAGAAAAAGTCAAGTTCATTGTTCCCCACAAGATCTTTCGCGAGTTTTATTACTCTTGTGTTTGGCACATGTGGAAGGATCAGGAGGTCAACTAGAGGGGGGGGGGGTGAATAAGAGTACAAAGTTGTAGCTTTAACTTCCAATTTTAGGGGTAATGTAGATAAAGTAAGTTATCTAGATATGAAATCTACGGTGAGAACAACATATATGACAAGCAAGCTCATAAACTAGATAAGCAAGAGCAACATGCTAGCTAGCCATCAAACACAATTGAAGGTACAAAAAAGGATTAATCACGCAAGTCGGAGATGCGGATGTATCCCGAAGTTCACACTCTTGGGGGAGTGCCAATCCCGGTTGGAAAGGCGTGAAATACAAGGCTCCTAAATGCTATCAAGTGGCTCACCTAGTCTCCCTTCTGAAATAATCGAGAGGTCGACAAAAGGGGGGTGAATAGGAGACTACAAAATTTATGCTTAACTTCGGGATGAAGTAAGTTCTCTAGATATGCAACTAGGTGAGAACAACCTATATGGAAATCAAGCTCAAGGCAACATATGCTAGGCAATAATCCAATTAGCAAGCCAACAAGCATATAAAGCAAGTGAAGGTACGAGAAAGGATTAACACAAATGACTTGAGGACTCGGATTTTATCCAGAAGTTCACACTCTTTGGGGAGTGTTAATCTCCGTTGGAGCGATACCAAAACCAAAGATCCGGAGAGCCACCAAGTGGCTCACTGTATTCTCCCTTTGAGTCACCCCCAAAGGATGAGCCTCAAATCACTTGTGGTTGGTCTTGAATGCGACCACCACACCTTTACAAACTTTCTGGCGCACACATAAGCAAGGAAGTTTTCGGGGATGACCTCTACCACATAGGACCCAAGCTCCAAGAGTAACAAGTGTTGATGAAGAAATCGAGAGTGGAACACAAATTGGTTTGGTGAAAGTGTACATAAGATCTTGCTCTCTCTATCCCCAAGTAATCGACAAATCTGGGTGGAGGAATAGAGAGTATTGAGAAAATTAAGGTGTAGCAATGGTGATAGGCTCACAAGACATTAGTGTTAGGGATGGAGGTAGAAGGAGACTTATATAGTCTTACCAAAGATCTAGCCGATAGCTACTTGGAGACCACATGCACACATGCTTAAGGCCTTGTGTGAACGGTACAAGCCCATGTGCAGGGGTTACGACAACAACAACAACAACAACAAAGCCTTTAGTCCCAAACAAGTTGGGGTAGGCTAGAGGTGAAACCCATAAGATCTCGTAACCAACTCATGGATTTGGCACATGGATAGCAAGCTTCCACGCACCCCTGTCCGTAGCTAGCTCTTTGGTGATACTCCAATCCTTCAGGTCTCTCTTAAGTCTTAACGGACTCCTCCCATGTCAAATTCGGTCTACCCCGCCCTCTCTTGACATTCTCCGCACGCTTTAGCCGTCCTCTATGCACTGAAGCTTCTGGAGGCATGCGCCTAATATGCCCAAATCATCTCAGACGATGTTGGACAAGCTTCTCTTCAATTGGTGCTACCCCAACTCTATCTCGTATATCATCATTCCGGACTCGACCCTTCCTCGTGTGGCCACACATCCATCTCAACATACGCATCTCCGCCACACCTAACTATTGAACATGTCGCTTTTTAGTCGGCCAACACTCAGCGCCATACAACATTGCGGGTCGAACCGCCGTCTTGCAGAACTTGCCTTTTAGCTTTTGTGGCACTCTCTTGTCACAGAGAATGCCAGAAGCTTGGCGCCACTTCATCCATCCGGCTTTGATTCGATGGTTCACATCTTCATCAATACCCCCATCCTCCTGCAGCATTGACCCCAAATACCGATAGGTGTCCTTCTGAGGTACCACCTGGCCATCAAGGCTAACCTCCTCCTCACACCTAGTAGTACTGAAACCGCACATCATGTACTCGGTTTTAGTCCTACCAAGCCTAAACCCTTTCGATTCCAAGGTTTGTCTCCATAACTCTAACTTCCTATTTACCCCCGTCCGACTATCGTCAACTAGCACCACATCATCCGCAAAGAGCATACACCATGGAATATCTCCTTGTATATCCCTTGTGACCTCATCCATCACCAATGCAAAAAGATAAGGGCTCAAAGCTGACCCGTGATGCAGTCCTATCTTAATCGGGAAGTCATCAGTGTCGACATCACTTGTTCGAACACTTGTCACAACATTATCGTACATGTCCTTGATGAGGGTAATGTACTTTGCTAGGACTTTGTGTTTCTCCAAGGCCCGCCACATGACATTCCACGATATATTATCATAGGCCTTCTCCAAGTCAATGAACACCATATGTAAGTCCTTCTTTTGCTCCCTATATCTCTCCATAAGTTGTCGTACCAAGAAAATGGCTTCCATGGTCGACCTACCAGGCATGAAACCAAACTGATTTTTGGTCACGCTTGTCATTCTTCTTAAGCGGTGCTCAATGACTCTCTCCCATAGCTTCATTGTATGGCTCATCAACTTAATTCCACGGTAATTAGTACAACTCTGAACATCCCCCTTGTTCTTGAAGATTGGTACTAATATACTCCGTCTCCATTCTTCTGGCATCTTGTTTGCCCGAAAAATGAGGTTGAACAGCTTGGTTAGCCATACTATCGCTATGTCCCCGAGACCTTTCCACACATCAATGGGGATACAATCCGGGCCCATCGCCGTGCCTCCCTTCATCCTTTTTAAAGCCTCCTTGACCTCAGACTCCTGGATTCGCCACACAAAACGCATGCTGGTCTCATCAAAGGAGTCGTCCAGTTCAATGGTAGAACTCTCATTCTCCCCATTGAACAACTTGTCGAAGTACTCCCGCCATCTATGCTTAATCTCCTCGTCCTTCACCAAGAGTTGGCCTGCCCCGTCCTTGATGCATTTGACTTGGCCAATATCCCTCGTCTTTCTCTCTCGGATCTTGGCCATCTTATAGATCTCCCTTTCGCCTTCCTTTGTGCCTAACCGTTGGTAGAGGTCCTCATACGCCCGACCCCTTGCTTCACCAACAGCTCGCTTTGCAGCCTTCTTCGCCATCTTGTACTTCTCTATGTTGTCTGCACTCCTATCCAGGTATAGGCGTCTGAAGCAATCTTTCTTATCTTTAATCGCCTTCTGGACTGTTGGAAATATTCCCTAGAGGCAATAATAAATTGATTATTATTATATTTCCTTGTTCATGATAATCGTTTATTGTCCATGCTAGAATTGTATTGATAGGAAACTCAGATACATGTGTGGATACATAGACAACACCATGTCCCTAGTAAGCCTCTAGTTGACTAGCTCGTTGATCAATAGATGGTTACGGTTTCCTGACCATGGACATTGGATGTCGTTGATAACGGGATCACATCATTGGGAGAATGATGTGATGGACAAGACCCAATCCTAAGCCTAGCACAAAGATCGTGTAGTTCGTATGCTAAAGCTTTTCTAATGTCAAGTATCATTTCCTTAGACCATGAGATTGTGCAACTCCCGGATACCGTAGGAATACTTTGGGTGTGCCAAACGTCACAATGTAACTGGGTGGCTATAAAGGTACACTACAGGTATCTCCGAAAGTGTCTGTTGGGTTGGCACGAATCGAGACTGGGATTTGTCACTCCATGTAAACGGAGAGGTATCTCTGGGCCCACTCGGTAGGACATCATCATAATGTGCACAATGTGATCAAGGAGTTGATCACGGGATGATGTGTTACGAAACGAGTAAAAGAGACTTGCCGGTAACGAGATTGAACAAGGTATCGGGATACCGACGATCGAATCTCGGGCAAGTACAATACCGATAGACAAAGGGAATTGTATACGGGATTGATCGAATCCTCGACATCGTGGTTCATACGATGAGATCATCATGGAACATGTGGGAACCAACATGGGTATCCAGATCCCGCTGTTGGTTATTGACCGGAGAACGTCTTGGTCATGTCTGCATGGTTCCCGAACCCGTAGGGTCTACACACTTAAGGTTCGATGACGCTAGGGTTATAAGGAATAGATATACGTGGTTACCGAATGTTGTTCGGAGTCCCGGATGAGATCCCGGACGTCACGAGGAGTTCCGGAATGGTCCGGAGGTAAAGATTTATATATGGGAAGTCCTGTTTTGGTCACCGGAAAAGTTTCGGGTTTTACCGGTAGTGTACCAGGACCACCGGAGGGGTCCGGGGGTCCACCAAGTGGGGCCACCAGCCCCGGAGGGCTGCATGGGCCAAGTGTGGGAGGGGACCAGCCCCAGGTGGGCTGGTGCGCCCCCCACCAAGGCCCAAGGCGCCTCCAAGAGGGAAGGGGGGCAAACCCTAGGGCAGATGGGCCCTAAGGCCCACCCCAGGTGCGCCTCCCCCTCTCCCCCTTGTGGACGCCACCCAGATGGGATCTGGGGGGCTGCCGCCACCCCTAGGGAGGGAACCCTAGGTGGGGGCGCAGCCCCTCCCCTCCCCCTATATATACTTGAGGTTTGGGCTGCCCAAGACACACGAGTTCCTCTCCTTGTTGGCGCAGCCATACCCCTCTCCCTCCTCATCTCTTGCGATGCTTGGCGAAGCCCTGCTGGAGTACCACGCTCCTCCACCACCACCATGCCGTTGTGCTGCTGCTGGATGGAGTCTTCCTCAACCTCTCCCTCTCTCCTTGCTGGATCAAGGCATGGGAGACGTCGTCGGGCTGTACCTGTGTTGAACGCGGAGGTGCCGTCCGTTCGGCACTAGGATTTCCGGTGATTTGGATCACGACGAGTACGACTCCTTCAACCCCGTTCTCTTGAACGCTTCCGCATAGCGATCTACAATGGTATGTAGATGCACTCTCCTTCCCCTCGTTGCTGGTTTCTCCATAGATAGATCTTGGTGACACGTAGGAAAATTTTGAATTTCTGCTACGTTCCCCAACAGTGGCATCATGAGCCAGGTCTTTGCGTAGATTCTATGCACGAGTAGAACACAAAGTAGTTGTGGGCATTGATTTTGTTCAATATGCTTACCGTTACTAGTCCAATCTTGATTCGGCGGCATTGTGGGATGAAGCGGCCCGGACCGACCTTACACGTACTCTTAGGTGAGACTGGTTCCACCGACTGACATGCACTAGTTGCATAAGGTGGCTAGCGGGTGTCTGTCTCTCCCACTTCAGTCGGATCGGATTCGATGAAAAGGGTCCTTATGAAGGGTAAATAGCAATTGGCATATCACGTTGTGGTTTTTGCGTAGGTAAGAAACCTTCTTGCTAGAAACCCATAGCAGCCACGTAAAACATGCAAACAACAATTAGAGGACGTCTAACTTGTTTTTGCAGGGTATGCTATGTGATGTGATATGGCCAAGAAGAATGTGATGAATGATATGTGATGTATGAGATTGATCATGTTCTTGTAATAGGAATCACGACTTGCATGTCGATGAGTATGACAACCGGTAGGAGCCATAGGAGTTGTCTTAATTATTTATAAACGTCATGTAATTACTTTACTTTATTGCTAACCGTTAGCTGTAGTAGTAGAAGTAATAGTTGGCGAGATAACTTCATGAAGACACGATGATGGAGATCATGATGATGGAGATCATGGTGTCATGCCGGTGACGATGATGATCATGGAGCCCCGAAGATGGAGATCAAAAGGAGCAATATGATATTGGCCATATCATGTCACTATTTGATTGCATGTGATGTTTATCATGTTTATACATCTTATTTGCTTAGAACAACGGTAGTAAATAAGATGATCCCTCATTAAAATTTCAAGAAAGTGTTCCCCCTAACTGTGCACCATTGCGACAGTTCGTTGTTTCGAAGCACCACGTGATGATCGGGTGTGATAGATTCTAACATTCACATACAACGGGTGTAAGACAGATTTACACACGCGAAACACTTAGGTTGACTTGACGAGCCTAGCATGTACAGACATGGCCTCGGAACACAAGAGACCGAAAGGTCGAGCATGAGTTGTATGGTAGATACGATCAACATGAAGATGTTCACCGATGATGACTAGTCCGTCTCACGTGATGATCGGACACGGCCTAGTTGACTCGGATCATGTAATCACTTAGATGACTAGAGGGATGTCTATCTGAGTGGGAGTTCATAAGATGAACTTAATTATCCTGAACATAGTCAAAAGGTCTTCGCAAATTATGTCGTGGCTCGCGCTTTAGTTCTACTGTTTAGATATGTTCCTAGAGAAAATTTAGTTGAAAGTTGATAGTAGCAATTATGCGGACTAGGTCCGTAAACTGAGGATTGTCCTCATTGCTTCATAGAAGGCTTATGTCCTTAATGCACCGCTCAGTGTGCTGAACCTCGAACATCGTCTGTGGATGTTGCGAACATCTGACATACACATTTTGATAACTACGTGATAGTTCAGTTAAACGGTTTAGAATTGAGGCACCGAAAACGTTTTTGAAACGTCGCGAAACATATGAGATGTTTCGAGGGCTGAAATTGGGATTTCAGGCTCGTGCCCATGTCAAGAGGTATAAGACCTCTGACGATTTTCTTAGCCCACAAACTAAGGGAGAGAAGCTCAATTATTGAGCTTGTTCTCAGATTGTCTGAGTACAACAATCATTTGAATCGAGTGGGAGTTGATCTTCCAGATGAGATATTGATGTTTCTCCGAAGTCATTACCACCAAGCTGCTAGAGCTTCATGATGAACTATAATGTATCAGGGACATATATGATGATCCTTGAGATATTCGCGATGTTTGACACCACAAAAGTAGAAATCAAGAAGGAGCATCAATTGTTGATGGTTGGTGAAACCACTAGTTTCAAGAAGGGCAAGGGCAAAAAGGGATGCTTCATGAAACGGCAAATCAGCTGCTGCTCTAATGAAGAAACCCAAGGTTGAACCCAAACCCGAGACTAAGTGCTTCTGTAATAAGGGGAACATCCACTGGAGCAGAATTACCCTAGATACTTGGTAGATGAGAAGGCTGTCGATAGAAGTATATTGGATATACATTATGTTAATGTGTACTTTACTAGTACTCCTAGTAGCACCAGGGTATTAGATACCGGTTC